>NW_027186866.1:0-97192 GCF_028583685.1 Petaurus breviceps papuanus | reverse complement strand
AAAGAAAGAAAGAAAGAAAGAAAGAAAGAAAGAAAGAAAGAAAGAAAGAAAGAAAGAAAGAAAGAAAGAAAGAAAGAAAGAAGGAAAGAAAGAAAGAAAGAAAGAAAGAAAGAAAAGAAAAGGAATGGCTATATGGATATGAGGAAACTTAAGAGCAGTGTCAAAAAACTTCAGAAATGAAACAGCATCCAGAAAAAGAGGATAGTCAACAATGTTCAGAGTCAACAACTACCCTGAAGAGTGATCAACAATGTTCAGAGTGTCAGCTAGGTGGCTCAGTGAATAGAGCACTGGCCCTGGAATCAGGAGGATATGAGTTCAAATCCAGCTTCAGAACTTAACATTAGTCCTGTGACCTTGGGCAAGTCACTTAACCCCGATTGCCCTGCCCTCCCCTCCAAAAAGCAAAAACCAACCAACCAAACAAAAAACAAAAAAATTCTTCAGAGAGCTCAAGAAGGATGCAAATTGAGAATAAAGCAATCAGATTTGGAAACTAGGAGTTCACTGTTGACTTTGGAAAGAGGAGTGTCATTTGTCTATGATGTCAAATGCCATTTTGCAAAAAGTTGACAAGTGCACAAAAAGAGAGGAAGTCAAAGTAATGAATACAGACTCATGCTCCTTCTTTTTCCAGCTTTAGAAAGTCCCTCACTGTGGTGAGTAGTGGGGGACTCTTCCTTCCAAGACTTGGTTTACACTGTTTGGTTTTGATTCTATTATCTAGTTACTCTGACGATGGAGAATGGAGGTTTTAAAGTTCAGACTAGAGGGGTAAGATAGGAAGAAGGGTAAAGTGAGAAAGAAGGAATAACAGGTTGGTGACTATGAAGACTATTTTGCAAAGTCAGAATATATCACTGGGGCTGAGGTCAGGATCTCAACTGATATCCTAGAGCTGAGATCAGAAATTGATCAGGAGCTGTGGCATAAGCCTCTTGTTTATGCTTATGTATTTATGTACTTATTTGTTGGCAGTGTCACGTGGTGGCTAAAGTGGGAGACTTTGAGTAAGAAGACCTGAATTCAAATATTGCCTTGGACACTAGCTGTATGATCCTTGGGAAGTCACTTAATGTCTTTCATATTCATTTTTTATTTGTAAAATGAAGATTGTAATAGCAACTACCCGACAAGATTGTAGGAAGATGGAATTCTATAATTATATAAAAGATTTTGCAAACCTTAAAGCATTATATATGTAAGGAACGACTCTCCAATCAGGGTCCATGACCAATATGCTTTGCCTAATTCCAGTCCATTTGGAGGTATAGTGAGTTTACTTCTGAGCATGCAAAATGGAGAGATCTTTCCTGTCACTTCAGAACTTTTTGAGGGATTCACTGACTCTTTCTTATGGGCTTATAGCATGGTGGCAAAAAGCTATTTAAAGTGGCCACCAAGGCCAGAATTGAATGTCTATGCAAAATTTTCGAGCAGACAATCTTTCACTCTTGTTACTTGATGATTTCCAAGGAGGAAGGGTTTCTTTAAGCCTCTGCGACTGAAGCATTAACTACCTTGTCTCCCCACCTGTCCTTCATATGTTCATGAATGCACATTGACTCTGTTCATGATGTGTTACTGCTTTCCTGATTTTAGGTGGATGAGTATACTGATATGGGGGTGCCTAGATGAGCAGTGAGACAGAGGGATCCATCTAAGTCATCTGAGTTACCATGGGTAGGTGGAGCTCTGAAACTTGTGAAAATGGTAGAAAAGCCTGGTGAGGATAGTACACAGCAGCCCTGAAGAGTGACCAGCTTGACCCTTCCCAGGAAGGAGCAAGGGAGCAACTCATTGGGCATGCCATATGCAGAAGTGAACTTTGTGGGGATTCTGTGAAGGACTCCTAGAACCAGAAAGGAGGAAGGGAAATATTTTGTAGCAACCACTTTAAATTCTGGCTCCTTTTCTGCAGGGATGGAATGGGTGTGTAGAGAGGAGAGTGCCCCTTCTACTATGAGGGAATGTTGTCTTTTGGAACTTACTATACCTTTTAAATAAATATCCCTCTGTAAAAGTTGGTTGATGTTAATTGGTTAATTGATATTGAGAATATATCAATTTGTAAATGATGTTGGAAAACATCCTAGTAGATGCTCTTGAATAATAGTATTAGACAACATTGCATTAGAAGGCACAGACCACTGGATTAGCTCTAGAACCCTGAGAGGAGATGCAATATTTCCCTTCTGTTGACCTCCTTCACCTGTTCATCTGAGAATGAATTGGGAGAGGAAGTTCAGACCCTACTTAACATAAATATTTTTGATAATTCTTATATCTTCCCTGTTAGATGATAAGCTCCCGAAGGGCAGAGACTTTCATTTTTATTTTGTAACTACAGTGTTTTTTGAATAGTGGTTTTGAAAACACCAGCTTCTAAATAATGAATATGATCAATACAGAGAAAAATGGTATAATTTATTTGAAATCATGAAAATTGAAGTAAGCAGAACTGGGAAAACAATATACATAAAGAGTATAACAATGTAAATGGAAAGAATAACAATGAAATAATGAAACCCAAATCTTGAGAAAGTATAATGAACAACCTTGGTCCCAAAGAAGAGATAAAAGAAGATATATCTAAGATACTTTTTTTTGCACTTTTGGGGGACTATGGGTGTCGAATACTGAATACAAAAACAGACTTTTTGATATTTTGGTTAGTTTCGCTAAATTATTTTTACCCTCTTTGTTTTTCTTTGTCATAAGGAATGAGTGACTAGGAGGAGGAAGAAAGGAGGAATATATTGGAAAATATAGATAATATAAAAAATTACTTAAAACATTAAGTCCTTAATAAATGTTTATTGGATTCTTAAATTTAATAGTGACAAATATTTTAGAGAGTTAATTCCAGTATCTATATGGGTCTCAGAAGCTATTTTTTTTTAAGTTTTGAGTCCCTAGTCTCTTAGCATATTGAGTGATCCAGTCCATCTTGGGAGATCAGAGAGAGAGAGAGACAGAGAGAGAGACAGAAAGAAAGAGAGAGATGTGGGGATAGGGGTGTGATCTACAATTTTTCTTCCAGAAGAATCCCTCTGAAAGCAGAGGAAGAGCTCCCTCTCCTGGTCTTTGTATCAACAACAGCTGGCCCACCGTTTTCTAGGTAATAGGAATTTAATAAATGTGGAATCGATTTGAATTGAATTTAAAGTTATTTATTTTGCATTTATTGTTAACAATAAAATATAACCCTATGATTAATAAGGCTTAAAATGAATTTAAATAAAGGCTTATAACTTTTTATCTCTGTTCCCTTCAGTTCTTTGCTGATTCATCTCTGAATGTGCATATGTTTTTCATTTTCAGAGGCAGCATGGTATTTTATTTAATCCACTGGACCTGGAATGAGGAAGATCTTGGTTTGCATTCCCTCTCAGACACCTGGTATCTGTATGTCTCTGGGCAAGTCAGTCAGTCAACCAGCATTTATTAAATGTTTGCTATGTGCCAGACACTGGACTTTTAACCTAAGTCTCAGTTTCCTTAACTGTAAAAATGAGATAAATAATAGCATGTGATTCATGAAGTTATTCTGAGGATCAAATGATATAATTTATTTATTTTTTAAATTTTATACAAATGAATGTTATCCCTTTTATTTTTTTCATTTTTTCAAATGCTTAATTAACTTCTGATTTACATTATTCGTTTCTGTCAGATTTTGAGTTGCAAATTTTCTCCACGTTTTTCCCCTACCCACCACCCCAGAATAGCAGCCCCACAGGCTATCCCCTCCTCCAATCTGCTCTCTCTCATATCTTCTCCCATACCCCCTTCAACTTTTCCAGTGGGGTATGGTGGATCTCTATGCCCGAGTGTCTGAATGTTTTATTTCCCAATTACATATAAAATAGTATTAATAATAGTATATATAAACATTTGATTTTAAAACTATGAATATCAGATTTATTCCCTTCCTCCCTAGTCACCCACCCTTACTGGGAAGATAAGCAGTTCAGTATACGTTGTACATGTGTAGTTAATGCAAAACATAACCAGAGTAGATACATTGTAAAGGACTGACCATATTACCCTGCCTCCTATCCCACTTCCCACTTGTTCTATTCTCTACTTGATCCCATCCCTTTTCAAAAGAGGGTGCTTTCGGCGCGACCAGGTAGCACAATAAGTAAGAGCACTGGCTCCAGTATCAGGATGACCTGCAGATCGAATCCCGGGCTCAGACACTTAGCACCCACCCAGAAACACCTGGCCATGTAACCTCGAGCAAGTCACTTAACCCCAATTGCTTAGGGGCAGCCAGGTGGCTGAGTGAGCAAGAGCACCGGCTCCAGTGTTGGGATGACCTGGAGATCAAATCCCAGGCTCAGACACTCAGCACCACACCCAGCAAAAACTGGCTGTATAACCTTGAGCAAGTTACTTAACCCTGATTGCTTAAAAAAAAAAGTGGGTGCTTTCAATTTCCCTGCTCCCCAGCCTTCCCTCCCTTCCATCATCCCCTTCCTCCCTACTCTCCTGTAGGGTGAGATACCCTATTTAGTGTGTATTTCATTCCCTCCCTGAGCCAAATTCAATGAGAGTAAGGCTGATCCATTCCCTTTTTCCTTCCTATTCTTCCCCTCCATTGTAACCATTTTCCCCTTGCTCCCTTCTGTCTCTCCCCATCTCCTTTCATTATATTCCTCCCTCACCTCTTAATTTCACCTTTTAAGTATCATACCTTTCTATTAAATTGGTCCTGTGCCCCCTATCTATGTATACCTGTAAACATACATACACACCACACACACACACACACACACATTTCTATTCCCTTCAATTATTTTCATACTGAGAAAAGTTTTATCAGTTACAATTATCATTTTTCATGTAGGAAAGTTAATAGTTCATCTTTGATAAGTTCCTTATGATTTCTTTTCCCTGTTTACCTTCTCATGCTTCTCTTGCTTCTTGTATCTGAATGTCAAATTTTCTATTCAACTCTAGTTTTTTGATCAAGAATGCTTGAAAGTTCTCCATTCTACTGAATGACCATATTATCCCCTGAAACATGATACTCACTTTTGTGGGATAGGTGATTCTTGGTTTTAATCCCAGCTCTTTTCACCTCTGGAATATCATATTCCAAGCCCTTCGATCTCTCAGTGTAGAAGCTGCCAGATCCTGAGTTATCCTGATTGTGTTTCCACAATATTCAAATTGTTTCTTCCTGTCTGCTTGTAATATTCTGTCCTTGATCTGGGAATTTCAGAACCTGGCTATAATATTCCTAGGAGTTTTCTTTTTTCAAGAGGTGATTGGTGGATTCTTTCAACCTCTATTTTGCCCTCTGGTTCTAAAACATGTAAAACATCAGGGCAGTTTTCCTTGAGAATTTCTTCAAGGATGATTTCTAGGTTCTTTCTTTGATCATGACTTTCAGATAGTCCAATTATTTTTAAATGATCTCTCCTGGATCGATTTTCCAGGTCAGTGGTTTTTCCCATGAGATATTTCACATTGCCTTCTATTCTTTCATTTGTTTGGATCTGTTTAAGAACATCTTGATTTCCCATAAAGTCATTAGCTTCCATTTGCTCCAATCTGATTCTGAAGGAATGATTCTCCTCAGTGAGCTTTTGAGATTCTTTTTCCATCTGGCAAATTTGGCTTTTTAAGGCATTCTTCTCCTGTTTGCCTTTTTGAGTTAGTCTGTTTTTTAAGGTGTTATTTTCCTCAGTAAGGCTGTTGGCTCTCCTTTTATAATTTTCTTGCATTGTTCTCATTTCTCTTTCCAATTTTTCCTCCACTTCGCTTATCTGTTTCTTAAGGTCCTCTATGGCCTGTAACCAGCTTGTATTTTCCTTTGAAGCTTTTGGTGCAGGAATTGTGACTTCACTGTCTTACTCCTCTTCCATTTTGATCCTTTTTGTCCCCAAAATAGAAGTCTACTGTTGGATTCTTCTGTTTGCTTTGGTTCCTTTGCCTGGTCATATTGCCACTCAATTACTTGACTTTTGGGCTTTTTGCCACAGTAGGCCTCTGCTACCGACAGGGGAGCTTCTCATCAAATGCTGGGGTTTTCTCAGCTGTCAGAGGTATTAGTTGGGTGCCCTCTCTGAAGCCTCCACACTTTCTGGCAAGCTGGTCATACACCCCAGGACCTCCACCTTAGACCACAATTACCCTTCAGACTGGCTGCTTGGTACATCTACAATCTGCAGGCCAGGAGCTGAAGCTGCCACATGGCTGTGGTTGTGCCACAGCCCTCAGTGGCTTCTTGCCCCAGGGGCAAAAGCCAATGCACTCCCAACTACTGGGTCCCAAAGTCCACACTGTACTGACCTCTCACTTTGTCCTTAGCATCTATGTGTTGATAATTCTGGACATCCACAGCTTCTGGTGATCTAGAGGCCCTCCAGCCGGAGGCTGGTCAGGCCCACGCTGGGGCTAAAACCTCAGAGTGGAGCTGGGCTCGGTTCCCAGAGTGCTGTGCTGGACAATTCTTGCCAGCCTGCTGGACTGTCCTCAGTGGGAGGTTAGCTTCTCTGTGTCATTTTGTCGGTCCTGTAGCTCCAAAGTTTGTTTAGAGTCCCCTTTTACGTGGATTGGAGGTTGTGAGAGCTGGAGCCACACGTAGGTCCTATTTCTACTCTGCTGTCTTGACTCTAAATGATATAATTTATGTAAATGGCTTTGGAAAATTTACAATTCTCTATGAATATTAACAATTACTACATAATTATAATCACTGTTTCTACTCTTATCCAACCTTTGCTTTCTTTACTTTTCTGTTTCTTCATTTAAGACTTTCCAAAGTTGTTTACTATTCTTTGTATTTATCATTTTAATTATAATTGTTGTAGTCCATTACAACCATATACCATTGTTTATTCAAGCATTCACCATATGCTGCACATTTACGGTTCATCTAGTTTTTGCAATTACTAATAATGTAGCAATATACGTTTAAGTAGAGATAGTTTTTTCCCCTTATGTCAATATATTTATGGCATATTCCCAATGGTAGGATTATTGGGTCAAAGAATTACTTATGACAAGTTTTGCATTACTCTTTAAAAAGGAGTCAATAATTTGTCATGTCTGAGTGTCTATCTACTCATAAATCTAGAAACATTGAGAATGGTCATTAATTTTTTTTGCTAAATTATTGGCAATGAAGGGATACCCTAAAATTATTTTAGTTGTCTTTTAGTATTAATGAAGTTGAATATTTTTTTTTCAGGAGACTTTTAAAAACATGTGTTCTGAGTACCAAATTCATTGGTAGGAGACTCCTTATTGGTGGAAATCATTGCTACACAGGAGCAGGTTAGAGATGGCAAAAGCAAGAAATTTCTCTTCAAGTTTCAAGTCAACCCTACCTTAGGTTTCTGAAAGAAGACTCTGGGAAGTCATGGGAAGAGATGATATTCTCCTTCTTGTCTCTTTCCCTAATTTCCTACACTAAAGACTTTGGGGAACTTCCCTGTGAGTGAAATTTTGGGCTCTCTCTCTTGGTTGAACTAAGTTACCTTGCTACCACTGGGAGAGTTCCTTTCTTCCGAATTGCCTGGCATATATTCTCATATGCATACTTTCTTTGATGTCTATTTTGCTACCTACTTGAATAAATGGGTGTCTTGTCTAAGTGCCCTGTGTGTTGATTGTGGAATTAGTATTTAGTTTGAAGGGAATAAAGTCTTGAATATGAAACTTAGAATCTTTCTCTCTCTACAATGAAACATCAATTAGCAATTATAATGAACCTAAAAATCACATCCCCTACACTGTCTTTAAATTTTTTTTGAGAACAAAGGACAAACCACTAACAGGGGAGCAGATAGATATAATTTTAACCTAGTAGACCTCTCTATGAGGAGAGCAGAGAGACCTTCAGCCCCAACCTCTTATTTCCCCTTCTGGAAGAAATTAAAGTCTCCCTTGGAGAAGGGTGTGGGGGAGAAAAGTCTAGAGATGTCTCTATTGCATTCCTGTATGAGCAACACAATGACACTTATAAGTGAAGGATCAATCCCTTGTCACACATAATATGGATATATTCTTTTGTAAATTGTTCACAATAGTTTGGCTATCTATCCTATGGTTTTTAGGTTCTTCCCTTGGCTCTCTGGGTCTTTTCCTTATAGATGTTCGGTGTTAGCTTTTAATGTATTATATTCATTGCTACTATTTCTCTCCATCTGATAATTTTTCTTTTTATCTGGAGCATATTGGTTTTTATTATGCAGATTTTTTCATTTTCATGTAATAGAATTTATTTAGCTTATTCTCACAATCTCTTTTATTGGATTAATAGTTAGAATTTTATATTTTCCACAATTGAGATAAATGTATTCTCTTTTCATCTAACTTTTTAATAGCTCATTTTCTTAACAAATTTATACACATACTAAAATATGCACTGAGAAACACCCAAGCTTTGAAAAACAACAAATTTATCCAGAGGTACAGATACATAAAATTCTAGGCAGTTCTTCTCAGTGACCTGTAGAGCCCTGGGGCCTGCTGAACACCACAGCCCCGAACAAGGGAAAAAAGATGAAAGGAGAATGCAAAAATAGGCATGAAGTCTTTCTGAGGGAAAGGGAAGATGGAATCCACTAGAGGTCTAAGATGCTATAAGTAAATAGGGAGGACAATATGCAGAAAGGGAAATAGTGATGAAGGATTTAACTTTGAATTGAAGAATGGATCCTACATGGAGAGGAAGAGTAGAAGATGGGGAGAGAGGGGTAGGAAGGAAGAAATTCTATAGTGGCAGAGCCTGCGTATGTCCCAGGGAACAACTGAACCATATACCTGAGATCCCTACCCAGAACTAGAAGACACAGGGAGAGACAGTACTGTATGATGGAAAGAGTGCTTTATATTTAGAGTCAGAGAACTTGAGTTCAAATCTCACATCTATTTACTCTGACTGTGAGCCTTTGTACAAGGCTTATTATCAGTCTCACTGCCTCATCTGTAAAAAGAGGGAATTGTACTAGATTATTTCAAAGGCCCTTTCTATGTGAACTCTGTGGATGGTAAGAGTAGAACCCAGGGTTTTTTTATCACTATTTTCTTGACTTAATAGTCTCAGGTTAGGGACCCAGAGATCTCAGGTGCAGAATTGGTACTGGTTTCATTTTCCTCTGTGTTCATCCTTGATACTTATTTTTCTCTCCTGAGTCTTGTTTCACTATGTTTACTAGGGTTTTAAGAGATTATGGCATTAATTGGGTCTCTCTTAGCCTCTAATTAACAGGGAGAGATATGGTAGAAGTTAGATGATGCCCCCATCTTCAGGGACCTCCTCATATATTTCTCAATCACAGGAGACTAGAATTCTTTAACTGACTTCCTTGGGCTTGAGTTTTATGGGTCATAGACATAGGGTGGACAAGATGTGAAAGACCAAGTAAATTAGGGTGCTTTCTCTTTGTGTCCTCTCCCAGATTCCCTTGTCTACTCTGTAAAGAAATCCTGTGTTAATAGTGACCTGGGATATCTCTAGCTTTTTTTTTCTGGACACTGTATCCTAGATGTCAATAATGAAATCCTCAAATATTCATGCTAAGATGCCTGAAACACAGATGGGGCCCCATTTTCCCTATACATCTCTCTAGACCTACATTCCTTTGAACTCCTGTATACTGGAAAGACATACTCTGGTTTCACTAAAGGTCACTGTTCCTACTGCTATATACTTGTTTTATCCATCTTGGGTCTAACCCTGCTGTATCCTGTACCCATGATATCTGCTTTAAAAAAAAAGCATAAATAGTTAAATATCCTCCAGTAGCTTGCAAATAATCAGACCAAGTCTAAGTATATCTTTAGGGGTACAATTTTTTTTGGCTTGGGCAAGAGTGGGTTCCCACTTGCCAGGGCCTGGGTTCTCTATTGTCCTATGTATATGAACATATATTTAATCACTAAGTGGTTTAACTAGCTTCTCCCATGCTCACCCTGATGGTTTCATGCACAGAGTTGGTGCAGAGTTGACATAGCACTTTTTTTTTTTTTGCTTTTTGGAGTGGGGAGGGCAGGTTAAGTGTTAAGTTAAGAAAGTTAAAGTTAATTTCAGTTAAGTGACTTTCCCAAGGACACATGGCTAGTAAGTGTTAAGTGTCTGAGGCCAGATTTGAACTCAGGTACTCCTGACTCCAGGGCCAGTGCCCTATTCACCTAGCCACCCCAGACACAGTACTTTCTTAAGTTACATAGTGTCAATGACCTTCTCAATGAATTCCTCACTTCTGTTTCTTTTTGCTAAGGGTGCTACTTATTATCTTTGGACAACTTTGTGATATAAAATTAGCACTAAGTACCCATTCACTAATTAATTCTATCTCCTTATTGAACTGTCTGTATTTTTTGTGAACAATAGACAGTAAATTTGGCATAATAGAATTGTGGTCTGTAATATGTAACCATTATAGTTTCACTTTTCTTTCTTCTTCCACTGACCCTCAATCAAATGTTCCCAAGCTTACCCCTATGATTTCTGGATTTTCTTACATATACATATATTGTTGATATACGATGCTATTATACCACCCGTTGTCTAATCTTTTCCATTTGAATAATTCATATCCTTTCATAAGCCCTATTCCAGTCATAAGTCATATCCCATCAAGTCTCAGTGATATCAGAATCATAGACTTTTGGAGTTTGAAGGTGTCTCAGAAGTAAGCCAATTCAATCTATGCTTAAATAAGAATTTTGTCTATGACTTTTTTCCAGAATTGCTTATACCTCTTATGGCAGTCTGTATCCAAATTTTAAGAAGAGAGAAAGTTAACATTCATAAGGAATTCAATTCAGTTAGACAAATATGTGTTAAGTGTGTTTTGCATTCAAGATTTTATCCTAGTTTCTGAGGACACAAAAAAGGAAGTCTAATAATCCCTGCCATCAAGTAGTTTACACTGCACTGGAGAATCTCTCATCTTATCATTGACTGCTATCAAAACAAAGAGCTTAATGAGAAAAGTGTCAGCCTGTGATTCAGACAACTGGATCTTTTATGTCTTTATTTTTTTAAATTATTGATTTTTTTATGTCACCATAGTTTCCCATAGTATCTCTTCCAGAATGCAATCCCATATGATAAATAGTACTTTTAAAAGTCAAAAATGGAGAGGAAAAATAGCATAACTGATTAATAAATTGAAAAACTGATAACTTTGAAAAAGTCTGAAAATATGTGCAGTGTGTAACATATGGACCTCCCACCTCTACAAAAAGAGTGAGTTGGGAGTGGCTTTTCAAAATCTCTTCTTCTGAGTCCTGGTTGTTCTTTGTAATTTTTCAGCATTCATTTCTGATTTCTGTATGCATATGTATGCATATGCATATTGTTCTTTCCATTTACATTGTTGTAGTCATTGTATATGTTTTGTTTTCTTGGATCTGCTTTCTTGGATCATTCTATATAACTTCATGTAGATCTTTCCAAGCTTTATTGTATTTATCACACTCATCATTTCTTATAGCACAGTAATGCTTCATTATATTCATGTAGCATACTTTCCTTAGCTATTCCCCAATTGATGGGTATCTACTCTGTTTTTAATTATTTGCTTTAACAAAAACTGCTGTTATTTTGGTAAAATGGAGATTTTATTTGTGTAAATGGCTTCTTTGGGGCCTAACTCCAGTAACAGAATCCCTGGGTCAAAGGGTATAAACATTTTAGTCATGTTATTTGTGTAATTCCACATGTTTTTCAAAATGATCATACTGATTCACAGCTTTAACAACAATGTACCAGTCTGACTCTCTTCCCACAACTCTTCTAACATTGACTATTGACATCTTTTGTTATATTTGCCAATTTGCAGGGTATCAGCTGAAACCTCAGCATTTTTTGACTTTCATTTATCTTATTGTTAGGGAGCATCCTGTTATGTGGTTGTTGATACTTTGCAATTCTTCTTTTGATAACTACTTGTTCATATTCTTTGACATGTCTATTGGTTTTATGCACACATATAAACACACATGTATACATACACACATATATTTGCTTTAGATACTAAACTCTTGTCAAAGAAATTTGATACTGTTTCCCCCCATTCAATAACTTTCCTACTTAACTGTTTTAATTTTGTCTCTGAAAAGAAAACTTTCGGTTTCATGCAAAGTTGTCTATTTTATCTTTTGTACTTGAAATCTATTCCTTTTTTTTGGGGGGGGGGAGGGGTAGAGAATATATCTCCTACCCATAGCTGTGAGAGGTAAGATCTGCTTCTTTTCTAATTCTTTAATAGTGTCATCTTTAAGATTAAAGTCACATATCCATTTAGAATGTGTTTATTTTGGGACATGCCTTGATATGTGTAATATCCAACTTAGAACTGTTCAGTTCTTCTAGGACTCCAACCTGACCATAAAAGAAATCTTAAAAGTTAACAAAGGAGCTAGCATCCTTTACAAATATACTGATCTGAGGTCTGCAAACTCCACGTGCATCTGAAGATTCCAATCAGCAGTCAGGTGCTCTTGCTGTTTCCATCTAGAAACTTTTCAGTTTGTTATTTAAAATCTTTCTCAGCTGCCTTCATTCTTTCTTTCCAGGATGATTACATGTAACTTCCCTTCACATACTCTATGTTTTAGCCCTACCATTCTATTTGCTGTTCCCAGTACATAACATTACACTTCTCACCTACATGTCTTTGTACAGGCCGCTGTTTGTAATTAGGTTTGTAATATTCTTTTTCCTCACCTCTGTCTCGTATAAAACCCCTATTTCTCTTCAATTCTCAGCTCAAGTACCACCTACTAAAAGAAATCTTTTCTTAGAATCAGATGAAGTAAACTTATTTCCTAAGTTTTTAGGTCCCTTCCTCACTGAAATTGCTTTGTTTTAAAATTGCATTTTCTTAACTGTATAGCTGTTTTCTACCATAATAAAATAGAAGCTCACTGAGGGAAGGGAACATTTCATTTCATAACCCAAATACCACACAGTTGCTGGAACTTTGTAGTCACTTAATAAGTTATTCTTTAATTTAATTATTATGTATCCTCCACCTCCTAAGTTTGGAAGAAAGGAGAAAGGTCCAAGTCACACAATATTAAATCATTTCATTTTTTGTAAGGCTACAAAATTATTGTTTATTTTTGTTTTTGTTTTGGTGTGGGAGGGAATTATGAGAAACTTTTCTACACTTAAAAAATAATGTTCACACTCGCTTGAATCTGTTGGAGATATTTTTTCCTCTTAAAATATGTGATTTTAGTCAAGTGGTAGAATTTAAGGTCAAAATAGTTGAGATATCTGGTACTAGAACCCAGGTTTCCTAAATTTCTTCCCAGTGTTCTTCACTGTTACATCAGTATTCAGAACTGACTGAAATGATTTGCTTCTCAAAAGGACACAATTTAATTTGACATATTGGTGTGAAGAACTAGCTAAGATTTGGTGGATTGTTGCTGAAATCTCTCTATATTTGCATAAACCCAGGGGTTCACATACCATACAATGAAGACATCTTATAGAACTGTTAATTCTGATTAAGAAAAGGGCAAATGAGAAGAGAATGAATCAAGACACATATGTATATTTTATCTTTTGCGGGGGTATTTTTAGGTACAAGTAGGAGTCTGGGACAGAGAATATCAAGGAAAGTCTCTTCCTTTCCACATCTCCTAAGTCCAACTAGTATTAGAGAAGTAATTAAAGAGAGATATTTTTTCCTTAAATAGCTATCTTGCGTATAACCTAATCTTTCATCTCTGCTTATGTATAGGACCCTGATACAGGTACCACCTATGACATAGGTCTTATCACTCTATCTTGGAGTATACACTGCAAAGTCAGGAGATGGTTTTGAGCTGAGAGTCAGGAAGACCTCATTTTGAGTATACCTCAGATATCTCCTCGTTACATCATTGTGGTCACATCCCTTAAGCTGTCTCAATTTCTTCAACTATTCAGTGGGGATAACAGCACTAATGTTACAAGGTCGTAAATGTTAGTTATTGCTAGTGCTATTAAAATACATTCAAATTCTCTCTCTGATGCTTATCAGCTATATAATCATAGGCAAATCATTTGAATTATGTTAAGCAGTTTCTTCATCTGCAAAATGTGGAAAATATCAATAGTACACACCTCACAGGACTGTTTTGATGCTCAACTGTTGTAATATACATAAATTCCTAAGCAAACAATATATTGCAAATTGTACATTTTCATTATGACTGTCATTATTATATTTCCTAGCATGTACAGTCTAGGATATTTTCTTCTCATATCAAAAATTGCCATATTAGTATATTCTCTGCTGACAACTAGACCCCAAACTTCTTTTCTGACCTTCTGTTTCATGCACTCCATTGACATCTTACATAGTTGCTAAAATAATTCCATTCAGGCAGCATTTTCATCCTCTTGTTTTCCTATCTATAGTTCCTTGTTGTGGATTAAATCCCAAAACAGGACATGCAGCAAATTTAGTTTTCCTGCTTCAAACCTAGTAGTACTCTATCCACTACCCTATACTGTTGTCCAAGCATGAAGATTGCCTTCTCAAAATTAATGTTAAGAAACACAATTTGATCTGTTCACCAAGAGGTATCCAGTATCTGGAGGACTGATCCATACCAACCAATCTCACAAGAGAAGACCTGCTTATACTCTTATACCTTATACCAGAATTTCAAGTTACACGTTTATAATGAGAAATATATTTATACATAGACTAGATACCTCTTTATCTAGAATGTATTCCTGATTCTAGGATAGTCTTCCATTGGGGAGCTGAATTAAGGTCAGGTTGCTTGGTACTGTCATCAAGCTGTGATAACATGATGAGTCCATTTTCACTGTGCATTTGACATTCATAGTACTCAGTGAAGACATCACTTTCGTGGACAGAAGTGGAGACAGATTGACACATTCTTACATTCATTAATTCAACCAACATTCATTGAGCATTTGTTTGTTTAGTGCACTATGCTTAGAACTGTAGGTGATAGGAAGAGAAACATGGTTTGGGCCTTTTCCTCATGGAGGATAGAATATCACTCTGTAACAAAGTCATTTCTTGTACACTAGATGACTGGCTCAGTGTGTGATGACAGAGAAGACTGATTTTGTTGTTGTTTAGTCATTTTTCAGTCATATCTGACTCTTCATGACTCTATTTGGAATTTTCTTGGCAAAGATACTGGCATGATTTGTCATTTCTTTCTCCAGCTCATTTTTCAGATAAGGAAACTAAGATGACTTGTCCAAGGTTACACAGCTAGTAAGTGTTTGAGGTTGGATTTGAACTCAAGGAGATGAGTTTTACTTATTCTAGGCCTGATGCTCTGTCCATCGAGCTTACAAATACTGAACTTGAAATTTGCTAAAATCCCAAGATCTTTTTCATATCAGTGTCTATTTATCTATATCTCCTCTATCCTGTGATTTTTTTAAAAACTCAAGTGGAAGACTTTACTTATTTTTCCTATTATATTCCATCAAAAAAAGGCAGCATAAGAGAATAAATAGAGAAAAGTCCTTGGAATTAGGAAGACCTAGGTTCGGGGCTTTCCTGTTGTACATACTAACTGTGTGACCATGGACAAGTCACTTAATCTCCCAGTGCAGCAGACAACTCTCCAATATTTTAATTAACAGACGAATTTCTCATTTGCTTCTATATCTGGGAGAAGTTTTCACACCAGAATTTTTCCCTACACTGATGAGATCACCCAACTGGATTAAAAATCTTTCTAAGATTTGATACATTATTGACATCTGTGTTCCACCATCCAAAATATTAGCTCTCTCTTACAGTTTGACCTAATAAAAAATGTAAGTAGGGATTCTTTGGGACTCATTTATGAGGACTGAACCTATTATTTGTGACCCTAAAATAAAGGCAATATAAACGTAAAACAATGTGAACATGCCATCTTGCATCTTCACCCAAATTGTAAATAAAAAATGTGGAATGCAAAACTCATGACAGAGGTCTGGGTACATAGAATAGGATATTGACTTTGATCTATTTTTCTGGTCCGTGGGCCAATTCTGAATACATAAATTGTTTCCTACCCCACTTCCCTGTTTCTAGTCTCTGCCTCTAATCTACCCTACTTATGATGCTAGATTAATCTTTCTAAACTGTCATATCTAAAGCACAGTGACACAGTGACAACATTTTCATCCTATTGTTTTTTTATCTACAACTTCTTGTTGTGGATCAGATCCCACACTGGGTCATGCAGTGTATTCACTTTTCCCACTTCAAGTCCAGGAGCATTATATACACTATCCTATGCTGTTTCATTTTCATGCTTAGGCACTTCCAGTGGCAACTTGGTGCTTGTAGGGTGAAGTACAGACTCTATGGTTTGGTATTCAAAGGAATTCAGTATATGACTCCACTTAAAATAATAGTTCCTAATACATACACAAGTACATCTGGGAGGAAGTTCAAAGGTCCTTTAGTGCAACTTATAGCAATCCAAGAGTCTCCCATGCAACATAAAATTAAACATAAAGTCATGCAAACTCGTCTGAAGATTTTGAAGGAAGGAGGAAAGAGAATGAATGATATTTCAGAAAACTAATACAGTAACATGTTGCTTTCTACAAAAGTAGTGTTGGGGGTGGCTAAGTGTCACAGTGAATAGAGCACTGGCCCTGGAGTTAGGAGGACCTGAGTTCAAATCCAGCCTCAGATACTTAACACTTACTAGCCATGTGACTTTGGGTAAGTCACTTAACCCCAATTGCCCTGACTTCCCCCCTTCCAAAAAGCAAAAACAAACAACAAAAAACACAAAATAGTGTTGGATTTAGGAGTCATAAAATCTGGGCTCAAGTCCCAGTTTTAACACTCAACAGCTCTATGGTCTTGCAGTCTCTGAGTCTCAGTCTCTCCACCTATAAAATGGGAAAATATCTGTTCTACTTAGCTCACATAGTTATTCTGATGATGAGACACCTGCAGGAAGTATTCGTGTGTTAAGTGGATTTCCTTTGCAAGAGTTTTTGGAAAATATTAATAAAAATCATATAGAATGAGTAATTATGGAAGGAAGGAAGAAAATCATAAATGAAGGAAGGAAGGAAGAAAGGAAGGAGGGAAGGAAGGAAGGAAAGAGAAAGGAAGGAAGCAAGAAAGGAAGGAAGAAGGGAAGAGAGGAAGGAAGGAAATGAGAATTAGCATTAACTATGTGCCAGGCACTGTGCCAAAGCTACAGAAATATTATGTCATTTATCCTCAAAACGACCCTGGGAGGTTGGTGCTATTATCATTATCTTCATTTTAAAGTTGGAGAAACTGAGGCAGGGAGTTATTAAGTGATTTTCTTTGGATTGCAGTTACTAACTGCCTAAGGCTAGATTTGAACTCAGGTCTTACTAACTGTAAGTTACTATCTACTGTGCCACCTAACTGCCTCTAGCTTGGAGGATAGGAGGGGTGTGATCTCTTGTGAAGACAGTATCTTCACAGATGAAATCATGAATACATCAAATAATAAGGTAGTCCTGCATGAGCTTTGTAGTCCAGCCAAAAAAGTCCCTCTTTTCTTTGTCCCACTTATTCATCAGGCCCATTCATTTTTTTTTTTGGTACTTTGGTTTCCTCATCTGGACCATTTGGACCATCTGGTCCTTCTCTCTGCTTGTCAAAATCTTATGCTTCCTCGAGGCATTGTGATAGAGTACAGGGACCACAAGGCTGATCTGAATGTTACAGAGATTTGAGGTCAAAGATTGCTTGCTATACATGTGACTTTGGTCAAGTTAACTTAGCTCTCAGTGCCCAAAAGACTCTCTGAGACTACAAATGGCAGAACAGGCACTGAACTGCATTGTGGTGTTGATACTTCCGACATCAATGAAATGACAAATGTGTTCCAACATCCCATGGCCCCCACAATGAAACATCTCAACAACACCCCCCAAAACAACTTCTATCCTTCCTTTCATATTCAGGTCAAGAACTAGCTGCTCTATAAAGTTTTCCCTTTCTCTTCATTAAAAAATGTGGTACATAGGACAGTGTTGCCTATACAAACCCTCCTTGTAATATCCCAACTAGATTGTAAGTCTCTCATCATTTGATATATCCTTCATGGCCACTTGAATGAAGAGGGGCTATGAAAATGGAGGGACACAGTTCCTGTTCTCTCGTTCTTCCCTGCGTAGGCCTTTCCTGGAAGAGTTATCATGGCAAGTGTGGCTTCAGTGTCATCTACCATGGGCACACATCAACCAGCCAGAGGTTAGTGTCCTCTTTTGCTGGCCCCACCATTGTTGTTTGAGACAATGGAAGGAGATTCACGGAGAAGTTGACTCAATATAGTACCTTGGGACATTTAGAGTGGCAGTAGAAAGAAAGAATGAAATGGTGCAGGTGGGAAGATATGAATGTGTGTGTATGGGGACAGTCAAGTTGTCAGAGTGACATTATTTTACTTGTTTCATTCTATGGTATGCTGAGGGTCTCCCAAAGGTCCTAAGGATAGTAATTTCCCACAAAAAAGAAATTCTGTGCCTGCCTTTGGTGCTAAGTGCTACAGTAGACAAAAAACTGGGTCTTGAGTTCAAAGAAAGTCTTAAACATTTATTAATCTCAGTCACTTACCAAATAACCCTGACCAAGTAACTTAACTCATCTTTGACTTAATTTCTTCACCTGTACAAGTAGATAATATAGCACCTAAATCCTAGAATTGTGGGGATAAAATGAGATATTTGTAAAGCACTTTGCAAAACTTAAAGCATTATATTGATGCTATTTTTATTAAACTACCACCACCACCACCACAGCCACCACCATCATCATCATCATTATCATCACCACCATATCAGATACATCCTTAAGGCAGAAACCAAGTCACAGGCACAAAGCAGATAAAAAGAAGTTTAGACATGTGCTGGGCAAGGGGGAAGGGATGCTAGAAGAGGGGTAAAGTCAAGAGTAAGGAAAAGGATTAGAGCAGGAGGATGCCTCCAATAACACTTTCTTAGGGAGAGAATTAAGGAACAGGAAGGGTAAGGAAGGAGAGAGGTGGCAGGCCTCAGTTGGTAAGAGAAGGAAAGGAGAAGGGCTTGTTTGAAGTCTTTTATTCGGGATCCAGGGTAGCATGTGGACCTGTGTATGTTTATCCATTTATATACATGGGGATATAGTTGGATGAGGAGAGGGCCATGAAACATGTTTGCCCAGCTAGAATAGCATGTCTTTGGAAGGTCTTTTTTGGAAGCATGTCAAGGGAAGGTCTTTGGAGAGAAGGATGAGGCAGAGTGAGAAAAAAGCATTGAAGACAGCAGAGTGAGACCAGAAAGGTGAGATTGATGAGGTTTCAGTGGGGGGTGGGACTAAAAGTATGGGTGGTTATAGGGAGACAACTGATGCACTTAACAGAGGAAAAGTGGCCTTGGTCTGTGTCTCCAAATGTTCCTGTGGGGAATGAGGCCTACAAAACTCTGGAGAGCCTTGTCTCTTTTCTCCCTTTAGGCTCAGACCCTAGGGTCTTCTTTTATGTTTCTGTGCCCTATGTGCCCCAAGTCAGTCAAACGAGGCTCAGGGGACCTTCACTGGTATTTGATTGGAATTGGAGGAGGGAAAAGGCTCCTAGCCCCAGCCCAGATGCAGAATTTATAGGCAAGGTGAAAATGCAGAGATGAATAGTGGCACACAGGTTAGTATGCAGGTCCTGGCTGTCAGAACAGCCTTGAGAAAGTGAGGATGCAGGATTGAGAGGACAGAAAATATAGACCCATGTGCAGAAAGCAGGGAGCAGGGACTAGGTAATATAGAGAAGAAACCGTATGGTCTAGGAGATAAGATCTGGAATTGGAAAGCAGATACACCACAAATAAGGAAATAGAAGGAATTGGGTAGAGAACAGAGTCATATCTGGTTGAGCACTCTGTGAAGGACCAGTCCCAGACAAAGCTTTGAAACAGAAGAAGCAGAAACAACAAGATGGTGTAGTGAAAATATCTGTGGAATGGGAGTCAGGCTCTGCCACTAAATTGTTTATTCACGGTGTGACCATAGGCAATTTACTTTCCTCTGGCTCCCACATCCCTAATCAGTGGAATTCATTTGAATCTGATGATGTCTAGTTTTCTTAAGGTCAGAGACATTTCATTTTAGATATAGATGTGATATTAAACATATTCTAGTGCAACCACCTTTCTCCCATTTTACAGATGAGGAAACAGATTTTCAGAGAGGTTAGGTGATTTTACCAAGGACATCAAACTAGTCAGTAGAAGAGCTGAGGCTTCATTTCAGATTGTCTGATGTATAGACCAGAGATCTCTTCTTCTGACTGCAGATGAGGTCAACCTTGGCACTGTATGTCATGGTTAATAGTTTGGTAGTAGAACTTAGTGGGTGGCTAGGAGTAGGTGGGAAACTGGATGTCAGCCTAAGCCATTCATTTGATCAGTTTTAATTTAAATTTGCTTATGGTAAATGAAAGAAATGAAGAATTAAAAATGAAAGACATTTTAATCATCTGGCTGAATGGAAAATCCTTTGGACCTGGAGTCAACAGACATATTTCTTAAACCATGTGATGCTGGGTAAATAAATTTGCCTCACTAAGACTTAGTTTGCCTATCTGTAAAATAGGGACAATTGCACCATACTGTACCTCTACTATCTGTCTCATTTAGGTTATAGAAATATGAGCTGCAGTTATTATTGTGACTGAGAGAATGATGGTGCTGTGGACAGACATGGAGAATTGAGGAGGGTGAACTGATTTTGAATGAATGTCAATGAGCTCTATTTAGTGAAAATTGAACTTGAAAATACATGGGATGTTGAATCAGAAACATCCAATACCAATCAACAAGTATTTAAGAACATATTAGAAAGTTAGTGGTATTGGGATACAGCTAGGACAAGATATCAAGGCTAGATAAAAAGTGCTATCAGCCCTGATTTTATGGCTCATGCTCAGTCTTCATTCTCTTTGACCTATACACTGGACAATGGTGACCAGCTATCCGTGCCAATGGTGTTTGCCCCTTTGTGCCTTCCATGAGGCCCAAACCAACTGTCACACTAGAATGGAGAACACAGAAAAGATAGCTTGAAATAATGGAAAGTTGTTGTGATTTGGAGCTAAAAGACTTTGGTTTCAATCCTGACTATAATTCACTACTTCACGACTAGGGACAAATCACTTCATCATTCTGATCCTCTTTCTCTTCATTGGCAAAGTGAGGGAGTTGGTATGGAAAACCAGTGAGCTCCAAGTCCTATGATCTCATCCTGTATCCACAGGGCCAGAATCAGGTAAGGGATGGGTAAACAAAGAAGAAAAGGAATGGATCTTTCTTTTCTTGAGATATAGAATACTCCCTCTTGTCTAATAGTAACCATAAGTATATAATGGTAAGCCTGTGAATTAGGTAGAAAATGTAAATACCATCATCTTCCCCCTTTTACAGATGAGGGAATTGAAGATTAAAGTCTAAATGGCTTGCCTAAGGTCAAGTGTTGCAGTGAGTACATTAGATAGCTAGAAGTGTGGTGGATAGAGCACTGGAATTGGGGCACCTGAGTTCAAATCCAGCTTCCGACCCTTAGTAGCTCTATGACCCTGGAGAAGTCATTTAACTTCTTTGCCTTAGTTTTCTCAGCTGTAAAATGGAGATAATAATAGCACCTGCCTCTCAGGGTAACTGTGAAGATCACATGAAATATGTTCAAAAACACTTAGCATAGTGCCTATCTTAAGAGGCACCATATAAATGCTTGATTCTTTCATTCCTTTGGTGATCTTTTTACACTGTAGGTATGATGTGACTTTCACCCACTATAGTGATGAAATCTATGCTCAAAAGATCATTAATTAATTAATCACTTGAGTATGGTGTAGAGTGGGTTCTTTTTCAGTTATGGTTTAGATTGGATAGTTACTGAAGTCCTTTCCAAAGCTGACATTCTGTATAATTCTTTGTTTTAACTTCTCCCCCCCCACACCTTTAACCCTCCTATCTCTTCTTCCAGGGGAATAATATGTAAACAGATTCTTTAACCCTTCTCAATTGTTCATTGGATATACCTTAAATGTCTAATGTATGCAAGTCTGTGCTAGGAGCTACCAGAATAAGCAAACATAGTTGACTGAATTATTGCCTTTGAAAATCTGAGTTAACCAACAAAATAAAGCAACATTGCCAGAGGAAAGCTTTAGGACTTTAGAGGTTAGGGAGATCACGGTGGACTGGAAAAGTAAAGGACGCTCCTGAGAGAGGTGGAGATTGAACTGAGAGTGAGGTATAAGTACAGAAAGGTGGAGAGAGCATTCCAGGCAGGGATAAAAATATTCAATTTATAATTAGGAAGTTAGGGCAAATTCTGCCTTGCTAGCTTTGTGATCCTGGGTAATCATTTAATGTCTCTCAGCCTCGGTTGTAAAAAGGTATATTGGTAGCATCTATCTCACCTTAAAAAGCACTATTTAAATGTTAGTCATTATTTTTAATAACACAACAAAGGCATAGATAGGGGAATATTCAATGCAGTGAGTAGACCAATTTGGCCGTGTTGAAGGGTATAAGTAAAGAGAAGTGCATGACAACACAGGCAAGATTATGGAAGGTTTCTCTGCTTACTTCCCTTTCTCATAGCTGACTTGACAGCTCTATCAATTTCAGACTCTTCTTTCTTCTCTCAGGCATTTAGATAAATATTCAGGTAAAAACAGTCCAAGGGTCTCTGTTAATATAGATATGTGGCAAAGATATTGATCCCAGAGGAGGATGCAAACACAGCCAAGGGTCTTTCAGGCACTCAAGCCCTCTTACATCTGGACTTCTGTCCTGAAGCATTAGATGTGCCCAGATCACTTTACTACAGTCCAGGTTTAACCTAGTGAGCTGGAGTCTACATAGAGACATTAATATCAACATTTTAGATGTAAACCACTATAACCACAATTCATCTATGAGGTAGTAATAAAAATGCTTTCTTGCCAAATGATTAGTTTGGCAGATAAGGTCCTAATAACACTGAGATGATTGATTCCACGGCCTCTGAGGAAGCTATGAAATCAAGGAGAACAGCCCATGGTCTTCCTATATATAATAGCTAATAAATTGCATTTATATAGCACTTTAACATTTCTAAAGTATCATAAAAATATTATTTCATTTTATACCCACAACTGTCCTGGGAGGTAGATGTTATTACCCTCATTTTATAGATGAGGAAGTAGAGGTAGACAGAGGTTAAGTGACTTGCCCAGGGTCATATAGATAGTAAGTGTCTGAAGCTGAGTTTGAATCCAGGACTTTCTGACTCCAGGTCCAGCACTCTAAGCTTGTATGACATCAAGTTCCAGTTTAGTACCTATATAGGCCCTTATGGCTTTAGCCATGGACTGTGTCTATTTTCCAAAGACTAACCTAGCAGGAAACAGAAAATCTCCATGCAAATTGATAATATTTATTTTAGGTGCTTATTAATTAAGGATGATGATAACAACCATCAGATCTTCTCAAACCTAGAAGGAACCCCAGAAGTTATTTATTTTGATCTATTAATTCTTGAACTAGAATTTTCCTCCTAAAACATATGAACTGACAATCATCCACTCTCTCCTTGGAGACTGCCAGTGAGTGAGAAAGAAGGCAAGAAGGCAGGAAGAAAAGATGGGAGAGAGGAAGGGAGGAAAGAAGCAAGGAAGAAGGGAAGGAAGGAAGGAAGGAAAAAAGCATTTGTTAAGTATCATTTATTAAATGTCAATAGCCTAGTGCCAGGCATAATGGTAACAGCGTTACAAATATTTCATTTGATCCTTACAACCCCTGGAAAGTAGGTGCTATTATTATTCTCACTTTACAATCAAGGAAACAGAGGCAGACAGAGGTTAAAAGACTTGCCCAGGATCACATAGCTAGCAGGTGGCAAAGGTTGGATTTTAATTCAGGTCTTACTGACTCAAGGTTCAGCACTCTAGCTGGGCCATCTAGCTTTCTCCAAACCTACTACCTAAAGAAGCAGCCTATTCCACTTTGGATAGCTCTAACTATTGTTATTTTTAAAATTTTATTTTTAAATGGTAATTGTTATTGATATCATTAGTTTTAACATCGCCTTCATTTCTAAGTAACCCCATTCCTCCTTCCCTAACCAATGAGCCATCTACTGTAACAAAGAAAGTTTGACCATATGCGCGAGGTTCTATACCCATAGTCTGTTACTTCTGACAAGAATGGAGGAAGTTTCATTGCTTCATCTCTTCTTCTGGTGCAAAATGTGTTCATTACTCTTCTACAATGTTCAGTTTCCTTTATCCTAGTTAGTTTTTTTTTTCATGCAAAAGTCTTTCAATTTCATATAATTGCAATGATGTTTTTTTTTATTTTTTGGAATTTCCTCTAGCCCTTGTTTGGTCAATAATGCTCCTCCATCCACAGGGAACTGATTGGGCTCTCATATAAATTATGATGTTATAATCTTTAATACTCAGTTGCATTTCGATTTTGAGCTTATGTGGTGTAAAATTTTCCCTATGGCAACACTAGATATGTGAGACTGGAAAAGTCATTTCACATCTCAGAAGTCTAGGAAATTCTAAGGCTGTAGATTATAGAGGGAGTGCCAGCCTGCATTGTTACAGGTAGTTTCCTTAGCTAGGAAGAAATATATAGATATAGAAATTGTTATAGTTCCCTGTATAAATGAAGTCATAGATCCAGGATGGTGTTCAATAGAATAGGGTAGGTAAGAAGTACCTAACCTTACTTTCTGCCAAAGCGATTTCCAGTTTCCCCAGCAGTCCTTGTCAAACAAGTCCATTCCCAAATAATTTATGTTCTTTATTTTATTGTATGTTGGATTATTGAGTTCAATTATTTCTGATTCTTTATCGGAATAGCTCTAATTTTAGGAAGTTTCTCCTTAGATCAAATCAAACTACATAACAAAATACATTGCATATGCAAATATTATTTCATTTGGTCCTCAAAAAAATAACCTGTGAATCAGATGCTACAAATATTATTACCCCCATTTTCCAGATAAGGAGATGGAAGACCAGAGAGGTGAAATAATTTGCCCAAAGTCCCACAGCAAATAAATGGAAAAGGGAAGGCTTAGAAACTAGGCCTCTTGACTCCAGTTTTTATGACACCTTTGACTGAACCTAAGCTAAGACTAGAGGGTTTGGGTGGCTTGTTTTATGTATTTACAAAGCATCTTATTGTGTTTATAGCATCATATCCCAGACTGATTACCCATCTCAATCTTTCCATAACCTCTTTTGTCCTTTATGAGATGCTGCAATGTCCTGTCTAATGTTAAGATCTTCTAATTTCTATACCCACTGTTCTCTAGTGTTGGTTTAAGCATTGACTTTGTGACCAAGCTATTGAATGGGGATCATATTCATCCAGTAATTTTATAACTTTGCTTTGAGTATCTGATAGAGCCAGGGTTCTTTATTTTTTTCTGTGTCGTGGACCCCTCTGGCAAAGGGATAAAGCCAAATAGTATTGTTATATATTGCATAAATTTATAAATGAAGGAAATACTACATTCAATCAGAGGTTAGGGAAAATAAAGGAGTAAATTTATTTCCCATCCAAGTTCATTGACTTTCTCTGGAGATGGATAGCATTTTTCATCATTAAGTTCTTTAGAATTATCTTGGATCATTGTATTGCTAAAAATAACTAAGTTATTCACAATTGACCATCATATGATATTGCTGTTACCATGTACAATGTTCTTCTGGTTTTGCTCACTTCACTTTCCATCAGTTCATTCAAGTCTTTCCAGGCTTTTCTGAAATCATCTGACTTGACGCAGAGTCAAAATGGCAGAGTAGAAACAGGACTTCTGTGGGGCTCCAGCTCTTACATCCTCCAATTCATTTAAAAGGTGACTCTGAACAAACTTTGTGGTTTGTTGTGGTGGTGACTGAACCAGTAGTGGCAGTGGCTGCTTCTGGAGTTTTCAGCCCACAGAAGGTAAAGTGGTTAAACAACTAGTCAAAAGGAGTTTACAGGGGTCCCTTTGATAGTACTGAGGAAGGACTATATTGTTCTGCCCACATTGGCGTCTGAATGGCATTCTCAGGGTAAAGAGGAGCACTAGCACACCAAAGCATGCAGGCAGAATCCACAAAATGACACAGAGAAGTGAACCTCCCACTGAGGACAGCCTGGCAGGCCAGCAGGAAGTGGCCAGCTCAGCACTCTGGGAGCTGACCCTACCCCCAAGTCAGCCTGAGGTTTTAGCCCCAGGGTGGCCTGACCAGCCACTGGCGGGAGGGACTTCAGAGGACCAGCAGCTGTGGAGGTTTCCAGAATTATCAACACATAGATGCTAAGGACACAGTGAGAGGTCAGTGCAGTGTGGACTTTGGGATCCAATAGTTGGGAGTGCATACCTGGGGTGAGAAGCCACTGATGTGCAGTGGCTGTGCAGCCACAGCCGCACGGGCTGCTTCAGCTCCTGGCTTTCAGATTGTAGGGGGACCAAGCAACCAGTCTGAGGGGTAGTTGCTCTTGCCTTAACCTGATTGGATCTGGATTGTGGTCTAGGGTGGAGGTCCTAGGGCGTGCAACCAGCTTGCCAGAGTGTGTGGGGGCTTCAGAGAGGGCATCCAACTAATACCTTTGGCAGCTGAGAAAACCCCAACATTTGGTACGAAGCTCCCCTGTCTGGGAGCAGAGTCCTACTGTGGCAAAAAGCCCAAAAGTCAAGTAATTGAGTGGCAAGATTAGCAAACGAGGGAAGCATAGTAAACAGAACAACCCAACTTTGCACTCCTATTTTGGGGACAAAAAGGATCAAAGCATGGAACAGGAAATCATTTGACTCACTATTTCTTTAAAAAAAATAACATTTCTTGCAATCATATGTCAAAACTTGTTTAGCCGTTCCTCAATTGATGGAAATCCCCTCAATTTTCAATTCTTTGCTACCACAAAAAGAGCTGCTACAAATATTTTTATACTAGTGAGTCTTTACCTTTTTCTTTGATGTCTTTGGGATATGGAACCAGTATTGGTATTTTTGAGTCAAAGGGTATGCACAATTTTATGACCCTTTGGGCACAGTTACAAATTGTTCTTGAGAATGGTTGGATCAGTTTAAAACTCTACCAAGAGTGCATTAAATATCTCAATTTTCCCACATCCTCTTTGGGATTTATCATTTCCCATTTCTGTCATGTTAGTAAAGCTGTTAAGTGTGAGATAGTTTCTTAGAGTTGTTTTAATTTGCAAATCAAAAGTGACTTAGAGCATTTTTGATACAACTATAGATAGCTTCAATTTCTTTCTGTGAAAGCTACTGTTCATGTCCTTTGAACTTTTTACCAATTGGCGAATGACTTATATTCTTATAAAATTGACTTAGTTCTTGACATGTTTGAGAAATGAAGTCTTTATCAGAGACACTTGCTTTACCTTTTTTCACTGGCTTTCTGCTTTCATTCTAATCTTGTCTGCATTTTTTATTTATGCAAAACTTATAAAATTTAATATAACAAGAAGTGATCTATATGTCTTACTTGGGCATACATTCTTCCCTTATCCATAGGTCTGACAGGTAAACTATTCCATGCTCCTGTAATTTGACCAAGGTATCACCCTTTATGTCAAAATCATATACCTATTTTGACGTTATCTTGGTGTATGGTATAAAATGTTGGTCTATTCCCAATTTCTGGCATGTTGTTTTCCAGTTTTCCTGGAAGCTTTTGTCAAATAGTGAGTTTTTGTCCCCAAAGCTTGAATCTTTAGGTTTATCAAACTAGATAACTGTATGTTGTATATCTAATCTGTTTCATACTGTTTCACACTCTTTTTCTTAGCTAGTACTAGATTGATTTGATGATTACTACTTTGCAATACAGTTTGAGATATATTATGGTTAGGTCACTTTCCTTTACATTCACATGTGTTATTTTTGTCAATTCTCTCAATGTTCTTGATCATTTGTCCTCCAGATGAATTTTGTTATTATTTTTCCCAGCTCTATAAAATATTTTGGCAGTTTGATCGGTAATGCACTAAATAAGTAAGTTAATTTTGGTAGAATTGTCTTTTTTACCATATTGGTTCAGGCTAACCAAGAGTAAATTATATTTTCCTAATTGTTTCAATCTATTTATATAAAAAGTATTTTGTAAATGTGTTCACATCATTCCTGAGTTTGTCTTGGAAGGTGGACTCTTGGATATTTTATATTGTCTACAATTGCATGGAAATGCTGATATTTATGTGGGCTTATTTTAACTTCAGCTTTACTAAAGTTGTTAATTATTTCAGCACGTTTCTTAGTTGGTTTTCCAGGATTCTCCAAGAATACCATCACGTCACCTGCAAAGAGTGATCATTTTTTTTTTTTAAAGCAATCGGGGTTAAGTAAATCGCTCAAGGTTACACGGCCAGTTATTTCTGGGTGTGGTGCTGAGTATCTGAGCCCAGATTTGATCCAGGTCATCCCGACACTGGAGCTGGTGTTCTTACTCGTTGAGCCACCTGGCCACCCCTGAGCAATTGGGGTTAAGTACTTGCTCAAGGTTACACGGCCAGGTGTTTCTGGGTGGGTGCTAAGTGTCTGAGCCCGGGATTCGATCTCCAGGTCTTCTCAACACTGGAGCCGGTGCTCTTACTCGCTGTGCTACCTGGCCGCCCCTAGAGTGATCATTTTGTTTCATCATTGCCCATTCTAATTCCTTCTATTTCTTTGTCTTTTTTTTTATTTCTATAGCTATCATTTCTAGTATAGTATTTAACAATACTGGTGATAATGGGCTTCCTAATATTATTAGGAAGGTTTCTAGCTTATGCCCATTACAAATAATGCTTGCTGATGGTTTAAGATAGTTACTACTTATTAATTTAAAGAAAGCTCCATTTATTCCTCTGTTCTCTTCTGCTTTTTGATAGGAATAGGTATTGCATTTTGTCAAAAGTTTTTTTTTCTGTATCTGTTGATATAATTATATGTTTTCTGTTGGTTTCCTTATCGATATGGTCAATTATGCTGATAGTTTTCTTAATATTGAACCAGTCCTGCATTCCTGCTATAAATTACACCTGATCACAGTGTATGATCCTTGTGATATATTGTTGTAATCTCTTTGTTAGTACTTAATTTATTTTTTTTGCATCAATATTCATTAGGGAAATTGATCTGTAGTTTTCTTTCTCTTTTTTCACTCATCCTAGTTTCAGTATGAGCACCATATTTATGTCATAAAAGGAATTTGGTAGGACCCTTTCTTATTTTTTGCAATTACTTTATATAGTATTAGAATTAATTGTTCTTTAAACATTTTGTAGAATTTACTAGTGAATCCACGAGGCTGTGGGGATTTTTTCTTAAAGAATTCATTGATGATTTCTTTAATTTCTTTTTCTAAGATAGGATTATTTTAGTATTCTATTTCTTCTTCTGTCAATATGGCCAATTACATTTTTCCAAATATTCATTTATTTTGCTTAGGTTGTCAGATTTATCAGCATATAATTGGGCCAAACAGCTCCTAATAATTGCTTTAATTCTTAGTTCATTGGTGGTGAATTCACTCTTTAGATTTTTCATACTGATAATTTTATTTTCCTCTTTCTTCTTAAAAATCAAATTAGTCAAGACAATCTATTTTATTGATGTTTTTTCCCATAAAAACAGCTCCTAGTTTTATTTATTAGTTAAATGGTTTTCTTACTTTTAATTTGATTAATCTTTCTTTTGTTTTTCAGAATTTCTAATTTGGTATTTAATTGGTGATTGTAAAATTTATTTTTCTATTTTTTTTTAGTTTCATGGCTAATTCATTGATCTGCACTTTCTTTTATTGATGTAAGGATTTAGAGGTAAATTGCCGCTAAGTACTGATTTGGCTATATCCCCCAAATTTTGGTATGTTTTCTTTTTGTTATCATTCTCTTTAATGAAATTATTGATTGTTTCTATGGTCTGCTCTTTGACCCACTCATTTGTTAGTATTAAATTACTTAGTTTCCAATGAATTTTAATCTATCTTTCCAAGTCCTTTCACTGAATGTAATTTTTTTTTATTGTACTATCATATGAAAAGGATGCATTCCTTCTTTTCTGCATTTGGTTGTGAGCTTTTTATGCCTTGACACATGGTTAATTTTTGTGCAGGTTCCATGTGCAACTGAGAAAAGGCAAATTCCTCTTTATCACTATTAAATTTTCTCCAGAGGTCTAGCATATCTAACTTTTCTTAAATTCTATTCAATTACTTGCCATCATTGATTCCTTCTTCTTGTTCTTGTTGTTGTTCTTCTTGCTGTTGCTGTTACTGTTGTTGTTGTTGTTGTTGTTGTTGTTCTTCTTCTTCTTCTTCTTCCCCATCCTATTTTATTGGAAGATGTAAGTTTTTTTGAGTGGGGAGGGTGGGCAATTAGGGTTAAGTGACTTTCCCAAGGTCACATGGCTAGTTTTGTGTTAAGTGTCTGAGGCTAGATTTGGACTCAGGTCCTCCTGACTCCATGGCTGGTGCTCTATTCACTGCTCCACCTAGCTGCCCCCAGAATATGTAAGTTTTTCAGTACTTTTGATGTGCTATGATTTAAAAAGAGGTGTGATACCTGCTTTCTTGGTCTATATTCTGTTCTGTGAGTGACCTTAATAAGTACTTGTTTCCATTTTTCACCTGTGTCCAGAATCCCTACTTCCCTGACTTCACAAGCTCTAGTATGCTAGTGATCATATTTATCCTGTGACTATTACCTGGGTCTGTGACCTTTATCCTTATTGGGGAAATGCAACAGAGTCCTGCACCATCTACCAGCAAAGCATCCCCTGTAATCTCCTTCTGATGAATTGTTCAGTCCTCTTACCATCTGTGGACTGAGAGCTCTGGAAGTCACTATTGCTGATTTGATTGTTCCCATGACCTGTACTGCATTGCTAAGGTAGAACCTTCTGCTAGCTTGCACAGGGAGTGGGACATCACTTCCAGGCCTCTCTACTGGTTCACAAATATCAAGAACTCTCTGATGGCTCACACAAGGGCATAGGGTTTTGTTTCTGGCTTGTGGCATAGGGGTGCTGGCTAAAGTCAAAGGGAGCAGCCTTGCTACTTGCTCACACTGGGGTGTTGGGGCTTGTTGCTGCCCTTTTGGGTTGTGGCCTGCTGCTATCTTGCCCAAGCTGCCTGAACTGGTCAGTTTTACTCTTACCTCAGTGAGGTAGACCTTTCCCATTGACTTTCTAAGTTGTCCTGGGCTAGAAAATTGTTTCAACCCATCCCTTTGTAGATTCTGCTGCTTCAGTATTCATTTTGAGGTATTATGTTAAGTTGTTTGGAGGGGAATCTGGAGAAACTCAGCAGAGTTCTTGGCTACATCCACTCTCTTGGATCCGAGAAAATCTTTATCAGGTCTATACAATTAATCACTCCAACTTAGGGCAAAGCCACAAAGTTTGCTTGTCAGATGTGAACTATTCCCATGTGAGAGATGAGGCAGGTAACTTGAGCTAAGTCACAAAGAGCCAGAGTTTGAAGCACAATAGAAGTCAGATTTTGGAGAATTCACAAGATCTTGGAGCTGGACTGGATTTTAGAGATCTTCTAATCCATATCTTTAATTTTATAATAAAAGAATCTTGCAGTCAAAGAGGTGAAGTGATTTGTTCAAACACCTACAAGATCATTAGATCCATTAGTTTTGATTTATCTATGGTTAGCCAGGTGGTAGGTACAGTGACTAGAGTGGTGTGCCTGGAGTCAGAAATACTTGAGTTTTAATATCACCTCAGACACTAGTTATTCAACCCTGGGCAAGTCACATAACTGCTGCCTGTTTTGGTTTCCTCAACTGTAAAATGAGGACAATAATAGCACCCACCTTCCAGGGTTGTTGTGAGCATCAAATAAGATAATATTTATAAAGCCTTTAGCACAGAACTTGATAAATAGTCGGTGCTTGATAAATGCTTGAAAAAAAAATCAGTCATCCATTTGACAAACATTTGTCAAGTACCAATTATATAGTAGGCAATATATTAGGAACTGGAGATTCAGTGACAAAATCTTAAACAATCCTTGACCTCAAGAAGCATAAATTCTACTAAAGAAAAAATGTATACACATCTGTATATTACATATATATCTTGTGTATACATATATAGAATGTAATTGTGTGCATATATACACACATACACATATATAACTATGTGTATATATACACATATATGTATACACACATAATAGATATAAAATGGTTTGTGTGTCAGTGGGAAGCAACTAGAGTAAATCAAGAAAAGCCTTTTTGGAGAAGGTGAGACATGACTTGAGATTTAAAGGAAAATTAGTTTTCAAAAGGCAGAGGTGAAGATGGAGAATAATTTAGTCATGGGGGATAGCCTATACATAGCCATGATGATAGAAAATGGGATGTTGGAATTCCAAGTAGAATAGTTTGACTAGAAAAAAAAGAGTGATGAAGAAGATTAATATGTAATTAGCTTGGATAGCAGTTTATTCTTCATTGTGGGCATAACCTGAGGTACTACCTCATGTGTATGTTCAAAACAGGTACTTCCAACATGTCCATTTTAAATGCCATTTTATACCTTCTTTCTTTCAAACCCAATTTGCTGCAATTTTACCTTTGAGAATGCAAATCCTATTTGACTCTTTTGACTAAAAGTCAATTAATATTGTGGGTAAGAGTGTTTCATAGCATTTCTTATTTCTACCTTCCATGGGCAGTGGGCGTAACTATTGCTTACCAACCTCCATGTTTATGAAGCCTCCATATTCTGTCAACTCCAAATTACTCACACTAGTGAGGAGAAAAAAGCTGTGTATGATCCAAAGGGGTCCATAATTTAAAATTCCTTTGATGTTAGAGATGGAAGGGTAACTAGAAACCGTTTACTGCAAATTCAAATTTGACCTTGAATAATAATATAAAAAAATCTTACAGTTCATAATGGGCATGACTAAACATGTCTTCAGGTTTCCATGGACTACAATATGAGTCAACAGCATAAATTGTTAAATCCCCCCATCCCCCTCCTCCCCCCCCCAAATCTAATGAGATCTTGAGCTGATTTACTAGAGGCAATAATAGCCATAGTAAGAATAGGAAGATATTCCCTCCATGTCAGAGATTCTTAACTTTTGTTTGTATGTGTCATGGACCCCTTTGAAAATGTAGTGAAATCTATAGACCTTTTCTCAGAATAATATATTTTTTTAATAATTGAAGGAATTCTGTATTTCCATTAGAGGCTATCAAAAATGAAGATTTTTTTTTTACTCCATTCAAGTTTACAGATCACTTGAAATCAATGTAAAGACCTTTTAAGGGTCCATGGGCCTCACTTTAAGAACCCTGTAATATACTTGATCCTGGTCACTTCTGGATGTCTTGTGGATGTATGAAAGGAATGAAAAGGAGATCAACCAAGATGGGAATTCATCACTATGATGTTCAAGGATTATTTAAAAGAATGGGGTATGTGTAATCTATGCAGTTATTCATCCTGCACTAGAAAAGAGAAGGCTTTAGGGGCATACTTTTGCTGTCCTCAGGTACATGGAGAATTGCCATGAGGAGATATTAGATTTGTTTTACTTGGCTCCATAGTTCAGAACTAGGACCAGTGGTTGGAAGGCAAAATCCTACTGAATAAAAATATTTTCTAAAAAAATCAGAGACATATTTTTCTAAGAATTCTAAGATTTTCATCAATGGAGCTCTTCAAGGGGAGGTAGAATAATAACATGTTAAAACTTAGAGAAAGGATTTTGGACAGGTAGCCACTCAACTTCATTTTAGTACCCTATATTTTAGGGAAGACATTGACAAGAAAAATGCATCTTGATGATAAAGAGAAGGATGATGACAAGACAATAGATGAAGTGACTTCTGTGATCTTTTCCAGCTCTCTGAGAGCTTGCCAATTACATTGATCCATCTTGGTGAGTTTCTTATTTTGAAAAGGCTTTCAAGTTTATAGTATAAGAGAGAAATGTGGTTTCCATATACTGACAGTCAACAAGAAAGCAAATTTGTGAGTTTCTCCTGAATTGTGAGTGGGGCAGGGAGAGAGGAACAGAGTTGAGATCCAATACATTAGATTATTCTGCCAAAGAAATCAGAATCTTGACTCTGTTTCCTATTGAGAACAGTCATTTACCTCCTGCAGCATCAGAAAATGCATTCTCATTCCCTTCACAACAGAGTAGTATTTGGTTTCACTGGAGAATTTAGAGGCAAGGTCCTTAAACACAGAAATTGCTTCAAGTGAATTTAGCAGACACACATAAACATAAATAAATGAAAAGCAAATAAAAAATGTCCCAACTCCAAAAGCTGAATTTGGTAAGACAAACATTTGGGATTGGTGAGCTTTTTGTATTTCTATTTGTTTTTGTCTTGGATAATACAACAATCGAGGTGTCAAGAGACTGGATAGAAAATTTCACTTCTTCAATGATTGTCTTGAAATGATTGATTGTATAACCTAGAGAAGAGAAGGATAGATGTCTTCAAAATTTAAGGAAATTTGTCCCTCTGCAACTTTGTCTATTGGTTCAGACTCTATCCTGTTAATTTCATCTTGTTGGCTTCAGCCCACCAAGATTTTCCCGAATACTGATGGTATCATTCCACCCACCTTCATGACAGACGGGCCATAGACAGACAGGAGTCAGAGATAAGGGCAATTGTATATTTCTGCACAGTTAGGATGCTGCACAAGTAGAGAGGTATACAAATGCTAACAGTCCAAAATGACATGTTTCTTCATAGAACCTGAGAGTTCTAAGTCAAACATCATCTAGTCCCATGCTATAAGAATTACATAGAAATTATCTGTTTCAAGTTACCTCTGTGTGAAGAGCTCCAGGGAAAGGAAATTCACTAAAATTCTAAGGTAGCCCATTTAATTTTGTACATGCTGAGTTGCTGAGATTTTTTTTTTCCTTAGGAAGAGTCAAAATCTACCTTTTTTCAATGTCTCTACATTGGTCCTAATGCTGCTCTGGGCCAAGTATTCCTCTTACACATAATAACTTCTGAAATGTTTTAAGACATTTGCCATTTTCCCCTTAAATCTCTTCTTCTTCCAGTTAAACATAGACTTATGAATGCATATGGTGGTAGATGACATTACAGTCATTCCAAGCATTCAAATAAAGAAGCCATGCAGGGATGATCTGGGAAAAAGAGGTCAGTCTGTCTCTCTAGCCTTTCTTTCTTCTCCCTTTTCCAACTTATACCCAGAAGACCAATTAATTTAAATTCAAGCTTTTCTTGGGTTAGGGTGGGTACTTTATAAGTACAAGAGTGAATTAATTTTAGTGGTTTTCTTTGATAGAATTCAAGCTACATGGAATATATATGTGTATATATATATATATATATATATATATAATTACATAAGGATGATGTATGGCTGGAATGTCAAAGAGAGAGTTAATTAAGCATGGAAGATAATAATTAAAATGGCAACTTGGAGTTAAGATTTTAGGCCATTAGTAGAGTTCAGATCATACATCCAAGGGAACAATTGCAATTTCATGGTAGGACATAGTAGGCTCATGAGGTGCAAACTGGGGAAGGACAGAGAGCAATTTGATAATAGAGAAAGGGAAAATCACAGAAGGCTTTCCAGAGAAGGAGTGTTTGCTTAGCACTGTCAACTCAATGTCTTCTTCATTCATTCTCTTCATTACAGGATCCAAGCTCTCCATGGAACAATACAATCATACAACAGTTACTGAGTTTATTCTCCTTGGTTTCCCCAACGTGGATGACATTCAGGTTTGGCTCTTTGTCTTGTTGTTGATGGCCTACCTCTTCACTATTTTTGGCAACTTGCTCATTTTCCTGGTCATTCGACTTGATTCTGCCCTCCACACACCAATGTATCATTTTATCAGTGTCCTTTCCTTCTTGGAACTATGGTATACAGCCACCACAATCCCTAAGATGTTGGCCAACTTACTCAGTGAGACAAAGACCATTTCATTTGCAGGCTGCCTATTGCAGACCTACTTCTTCCATTCCCTAGGGGCCTCTGAATGCTACCTCCTTACAGCCATGGCCTATGACAGGTACCTGGCTATATGTAGGCCCCTTCACTATCCAGCAATCATGACCCCAACACTATGTGCCAAGATGGCTGCAAGTTGTTGGACTTGTGGCTTCCTATGCCCTATTTCTGAAATCATCCTGGTCTCCAGACTCCCATTTTGTGGCTACAATGAGATCCAACACATCTTCTGTGACTTTCCACCCCTGCTGAGTTTGGCTTGCAAGGACACATCCACCAATGTTCTGGTGGACTTTGCCATCAATACCTTCATTATCATTATCACCTTCCTTTTCATTATGGCATCCTATGGGCGGATCATTGGGGCTGTCCTAAAGATCAAGACAGCATCGGGGCGGAAGAAGGCCTTCTCTACCTGTGCCTCCCACCTCATAGTGGTTCTGATTTTTTTTGGCAGCATCATCTTTATGTATGTACGATTGAAGAAAAGCTACTCACTGACACTTGACCGAACCTTGGCTGTTGTCTACTCTGTGCTCACACCATTGGTCAATCCTATAATTTATAGCCTCCGCAACAAAGAGATCATGAAAGCCATTAAGAGGACCATCCTCTGGCAGGAGGCACTGGACAGACCTGTCCATCACTAGTTTCCATTATTGATCTCATCTTGGTCTGGTCAATGGACCACTTCCCTGGCCACTCATTATTGACCTCATCCATGTCCCACCCACAACTGGCTCAACCTATCAGTGACCATACATAGGTCTGAGGTTTCCAATATGTATCCCTTGACTCCAGAGTGGAGTTCACCTGAGATTTTAAGGATCCCTAATCAACTAGTAAATGAACTGGCCAAAACACCTGAAATTTTGTCTGTGACAAATTTCTAGACACTGTTTATTAGAAAAATACATTCTCTTTCATGAAACTGATGAAATAGAAATTTGTGTGGCCAGACATGTGACCCACTATTGAAAAACTTGGATTTTCTGTCCTATACTCACTCACTACCAGCATGGTCCATAATAGACTATTCCTAGGTTCCAATCCCCTTTCCTTTGCCCTCCCACACTATCCCTACTATGGAAGATGATGTGGATTCAATTCTAAAGTTCCTCTGACCTCTGTGACCCAATACTGGTGACATATCATAAATAAACTAGAAAAACAGTAGATTCTATCCCTTTGATTCACATATCACTGCTATGATTTCTGAAATTTCTGGTTGTCCCAGTGACCGTTTTCAATGGTCAAATAAATGTAAATATTTGAGAGAACTAAGTCAAATTTATAAGAATATAAATGATTCTCCAACTGACAAATAGTCAAAGCATATGAACAGGAAGGTTTCAGACTATAGTCAAATAAAAAAAATACTCTAAATCACTATTGATTAGACAGATGCAAATCAAAACCACTCTGAAGTACCACATCACAGCTACCAGATTGGCTAATATGAAAAAACATGAAAATGATCGATATTGGAGAAAATGTGTGAAAGTTGAAACACTAATTCATTATTGGTTGAGTTCTGAGCTGATCCAAACATTCTGGAGAGCAATTTAGAACTATTCCCAAAGGGCTCTAAAAATGTGCATAATCTTTGACCCAGCAATGCCACTTCCAGAGCTATATCCCAAAGAGATCATAAAAATGCGGAAAAGACCCACATGTACAAAAATATTTATAGCAGCTCTTTTTGTGGTGAACAAGAAATGGAAATTTAGGGGATGTGCATCAATTGGGGAATGGCTGTGGTATATGAATATTAATTCAATACTATTGTTCTATAAGAAATGATGAACAGGCTCTCCTTCAGATCCACCATCAATGGGTGGACCCAGTGCCATGATGCAGATTTTTGTGAAGACTTTGACAGGGAAGACCATCACCCTTGAAACATTTGATACTATTGAAAATGTCAAGGCCAAGATACAAGATAAGGAAGTTATTACACCTGATCAACAAAGATTGGTTTTTGTGGGCAAGCAACTGGAAGATGAATGTACTTTGTCTGACTACCACTTTCAGAAGGAGTCTACCCTTCACCTTGTTCTGAGACTTCATGGTGGTGCTAAGAAGAGAAAAAAGTCTTACACCACTCCCAAAAAGAAGAAACATAAGAGAAAGAAGGTTAAACTTGCTATTCTGAAATACTATAAGGTTGATGAGATTGGTAAGACTAACCGTCTTGATGATAGTGCCCTTCTGATGAATGTGGTACTGGATTCTTTATGGCTAGCCATTTTGACAGACAGCAAGTGTTGTCTAACCTACTGCCTCAACAAGCCAGAAGACAATTAAATGTATAGTGTTAATAAAAAAAATGAACTAAAGAAATGATGAACAGGCAGACTTCAAAAAATTCTGGAAAGACTTATATGAATTGATGCTGAGTGAAGTGAGTAGAACCAGGAGAATATTATAAAAAGTAATAGCCACAGTGTGTGATGACTGACTTTGATATAATTAGTCCTTGACAGCAATGAAAGATTCAAAACAATTCCAAAGAATTCAGGATGGAAAATGTGATCCACATCCACAGAAAGAACTATGGAGTCTGGATGCAGACTATTTTCTTTTTTGTTTGTTTTTTCTTTCTCATGGTTCCACCGATTCATTCTGGTTCTTGTATACAACATGACTTATGTGAAAATATGTTTAGGAGGAATGTATATGTGGAGCCTATATCATATTGTGTGATGTCTTGGGGAGGAGGGAGGAGGAGAAAATATAAAAATCATGGAAGTGAATATTGAAAACTAAAAATAAATAAACTTAAAAAAAGATTTGAGGAGGTTGTGGCACTCTTTCCTCTTTCTCTGTATTATTTTTTCCTCCTGCCCATCATCCCTCATTTCCTCTCTCTGCATCTGTCTCTCTCTGTCTATCTGTCTTTTTCTCTCTCCCTTCCCTCTTATTTTCCTGTTTTTGTCCCTACCACATGGAGTATATAGCTCTATTATTATCCCTCTATATCCATCACTGTCTCGGCATTTTTTTGCTCCTATCTTTGTCTCTTTCACTATCTTTCTGTCTTCAACTCTGTTTCTGACCATAACGGTACTTTTTAAAAAATTTCTATCCTTCAATCAGGCAAGGGGAGCATCCTGTGGCTCCTATACATGTACAACCCCTTGAAACTAATGTACTGCAAGAAAATCTTTCGAGGTGGTGGTTATCACAGCTTGACTTTTAGCTCTCTTGGTAACTTGTGGAAGGGTCATATTAAGTCACAGGACCTTAGTTTTCTCTTCTGTGTCTGAGAATAAAGTGCCACTCTGGCTTTTTCTCAAGTGCCACATGTGAAAAGGTGATTCCCAACCCCCACACTTTCCCCAATTTACTTTGAGGATTTTTTGAACAAGAGATATCATGAAACTGCATCTTTATAAACCTAAGATGGGTGCCCATAGAGGAATCCTCATGCCATGACACAATCACCCAGGAAGAATTATTTTATTATGGAATAGTATTGTGGATGTCACATGTGATTGGGGAGTGATTCACATGTAGACTTCTGTGAAAGAGGCAGGGAGCCTGGCAGAAGCTTGGAATGAAAAAAAATCCCAAGCTGCATCTCTCCAGGCCAAGGATGGTTGCTAACATGAATAACCAGACTGGGAAAGGGTTGGCATAATTTAACTGCTGCTCTAAATCTCTGGCCAACTAAAGAGAAGACTTGGATGGGAACTGTAATGCTTTTTGATACCTTTTAGGGGCTCTCAATTTTTCTACCATTTTGTATATTCAATTTAATCCAATAAATATTCATTAAGGATCCTGTGCATGCAGAACCTGGGGTTCTGGAGATATCCTACCCGTGTATACTTGAGCAACTTCCTCAGTCTGCTGGGTTTCATAGTATTTACCACCTCCATCTCCACATGACCCCATGCACTTGTCTTTTACCCCCATGCTCCCTCATCTGAATGTGGGTCAAAAGATCTTTGAGTTAGGTGCTAGAAGTAAAGTTGGTCAGTGTCTTGTCTACACAGTCTGATTTCTGATGCCCAGGACCAGGTACTGGAAGAGATGTAAAGGTTAGATAAAACACTATTTATACTCTCACAGAACTTATAGTTTAATATAAAGGGAAAGATCACACATGTTTGCAAATGTGTATTCATTCCCTTGCATTTAGTGAATTCTTTAAAGAATAACACCTATCTGGGACCTGGGAAAAGCATAGATTCCAGGAATAAGGAGGTTAGAGTTTCCCAATATTGTGCACTGATCAGGTCATATTTTAAGTTTTGTGTCTAGTTTTGGGCACAAAAGTTTGAGAAGGATAGAGATACAGAGCATCCAGAGGAGATCAAATAATTAATACCTTGAATTCATGTTATATGAAAATTAATTGAAGGACTTAGGGTTTTTTAGCCTAGAGAACAGAAGATTCAGGGGATTGTAGCAGCAAGCACCCCAGCATCCCTAGGGTGGCTGCTAACACAGGTTCTTGGATCTGCTTTGATAAAGGAAAGCAACTCAAAATGGGTTAACAAGCTTACTTTAATCAGTCAAATATATATCATTTACCTAGTTCAGGGGAGAAAGGTCAGCACCCCGAACTTCAGAATATACAGACAGAATTATCAAGACAGAAACAGGTCAAGTAGACAGATTTCCAAACTGTCCAACCATTACATCCATACCAAATCAACATCTGGGTTTCAACATTGGGGTTTTTTCAAAGCCGAGGGGGGGTTCTCAACAATGGCTTCCCAGAATCCAGATCAAATCACAGAACACTTCTCAAAGTGAGCCCCAAAACAAAGCTACACATCAGGGCTTATATAGCCTTCTCCTGCCTCAGAGAATGTAACAACCTTCTGGACCCACTGGCCAATCAAGAATTATCTACTGAAAAACAAGCCTCCCACCCCAGGCTCCAGGTGCACTTTAATCTAGGGGCAGGGAAGATCTTTAAATTTGCATTTCCATTACAGGGATAGGGGGGCAGACATGATAATTTTCAAGTATTTGAATGTCCTGTATGTAAAAGAGGAATTTCCTTTGTAGTTTGACCCCAGAGAGAAGCACAAGGGAAAAACTGGTGGAAATTGCAGTAACAAGTTTAACTATCAAGAAAAAAGCATACTAATAAATAGAGCTATCCCAAAGCATAATGGGCTACATAGAGAGAAGATGGTTTCTATTTCCTAGGAAGTCTTCAGGCAGAGATTATAACAATAATAAAAGTACTAACAGTTAACATATAGTGTCTACTATGTGCCAGACCTTGTGTTAAATGCTTTAAAATATTGTTTCTTTTAATTCTAACAATAACCCAGGACAGTTATTAATATGTCACAAATGAGGAAAATGAGGCAAATAGAGTTTGCATGACTTTACCATGGTCACACAACTACTAAGTGTATGAGACTAGATTTCACCTCAGATCTTCCTGACTCCAGGCTGGCACCCAATCCACTATACCACCACCTACCTGGTTTATCAGGAAATGTTATAGTCAAGACGCATTTTGTTTTATTTTATTTTTATCAAATGTTTTATTAACTTCTAGTTTACATCATTCATTTCAGCAAGATTTTGAGTTACAAATTTTCTCCCCGTTTTTCCCCACACCCACCACCCCAAAACAGTGATTCCATTGGCTATCCCCTCCTCCAGTCTTCTCTCCCCCATATCCTCGCCCATATGCCCTCCGACTTTCCAGGAGGGCACAGTGGATCTCTATGCCCCAGTGACTGTATAACTTATTTCCCAGTTACATGCAAAATAATATTAATAATGGCATATATATAATCTATATTTATTAAAGCTTTGAATTCCAGATTCATTCCCTTCCTCCTTTGTCACACACCCTCACTGGGAAGATAAGCAATTCAATATAGGTTGTACATGTGTAGCTATGCAAAACATTTCCATGGTGGATATATTGTAAAAGACTGACTATATTTACCTCCCTCCTATCCCACCTCCCACTTGTTCTATTCTCTACTTTGATCCTACCCCTTTTCAAAAATGGGTGCTTCCAGCTTCCCCCCACCCCAGCCTGCCCTCCCTTCCATCATTCCCCCTTCTCATTCCCTTCTCCCCCCTCCCCCATTCTCCTGTAGGGTGAGATACCCTATTTAGTGTGCATGTCACTCCGTCCCTAAGCCAAATTCAATAAGAATAAGGTTGACCCATTCCCCTTTGCCCTCCTGTTCTTCCCCTCCATTGTGACCATTTTCCTTTGCCTCTTCTACATGAGATAGTTTACCCCATTCTGTCTCTCCCCATCTCCTTTTATTGTATTCCTCTCTCACCTCTTAATTTCACCTTTTAAGTATTATCCCTTCCTATTAAATTGGTCCTGTGACCTCTATCTATGTATATCTGTACACACTCACATATGTTTTCATATGCCCATATACCCTCCTATATAGACACACACACATATATGTATGCATGTGTGTGTATATATTACACATATACACATTTCTATTCCCTTCAACTATTCTCATACTGAGAAAAGTTTCATAAGTTACAATTATCATTTTTGCATGTAGGGATGTAAATAGTTCAACTATGTTAAGTTCCTGTGATAGTAATGGCATTTAAAGATTCCCCTGTATTGGCTTGGTTTTCAAATTGATTGTGTTAAAACCCAGAGCTTGTTAATCCCACCTGTGGGATGGATTTGTTGATGTGAAAAGAAAGTCCTGAACTGGGAGGAGCTGGTGACGTAGATTTGGAGAGACAAGAGAGAGGCAGAAGGACTTTTTGGAAGCAGCACCTCGTGGAGGCAGAGAGAGAGACTGAGAAGGATTGCTGAGGGCTACTTCGAATCGCCCTGGACTTTTGAGACCTGCCCCCGGAGCTGCCAAGGACTGAGGAGACATGGCTGTTTTGCTGGTACTTTGTCTGTCTGTTTTGATGTTCTTTTGCCAGATTTGTCCACTGGTGAAAGACAGCCCTGTTGAAGAAGTCCTGGAACCTGGCTGTTGGTTAAGAAGCCCTGAGACTGTCCTGCAGACAGAGAGTGAATACTGTCCACTGGTGAAGGACAGTGCTGTTGTTGCAGGGGTCTAGGAACCTTTCTGTTGATTCATAGAGACTGTCCTGCAGACAGAGAGTGAATGCTGTCCACTGGTGAAGGGCAGTGCTATTGTTGCAGGGGTCTGGAGACTGTCCTGCAGACAGAGTGAATACTGTCCACTGGTGAAGGACAGTGCTGTTGTTGCAGGGGTCTGGGAGCCTTTCTGTTGGTTCAGGAGCCCTGAAGAAGGATTTTCTTGTTGTATGTTTACAGAAATCCTGGGAGAGGGTTTGCTAATGTTTTCAGGGGTTCTAGGACTGTCCTACAGACAGAGGATGAATTAATGAAGGGACTGGCAATGTATCTTGTGGCCTTGCTAAGCCTTGTCTCCCCAGGAACTAAGATTGCTGAGAACTTGCCTCCTGTCAAGATGAAGAAAAGACCTCCATCTGGGTATTAAGTGCTGTGTTTAAACTTGATGTAACTCTGGGGCAGATTGAATTGTGATCCAGGGGTGGGGAACTTTTGACCTTTCTGTGCTCTGTGATTGAACAAATGAATGTACTTTACTTATGTTTGGAAACTAATCTCCATTTGAGAAGAGGGGCTTTGTGGAGGACTAAATGAAGGTATAGCCTAGGGGTGGAGAAGTATTTAGACCAGGGACTTTGTAATTGATTGAATGATTGGAAGGTCCTGGGGTGGGGTAGTACTTGGAGATGATTTAATCACACTTAGTAAATGCTGTGTTTTGAATGATGTCATGTTTTGATCCTCTCTGTTCTTGGTTTGTCATTGAATAAAATGGAGAGCACCTATGCTGGTATTTTGAACCTTGGGAAGTTGCCTTTCCTTGGCATTACATTACAGTTCCTTATGATTTTTTCCCTGTTTAGCTTTTCATGCTTCTCTTCCTTCTATTTGAATGTCAAATTTTCTATTCAGCTCTGGTTTTTCATCAAGAATGCTTGAAAATCCTCTATTTTATTGAATGACCATATTTTCCCTTGAAACATGATACTCAGTTTTGCTGGGTAGATGATTCTTGGTTTTAATCTCAGCTCCTTTGACCTCTGGAATATCATATTCCAAGCCCTTTGATCCCTCAGTGTGGAAGCTGCCAGATCCTGTGTTGTTCTGATTGTGTTTCCACAATATTCAAATTGTTTCTTCCTGGCTGCTTGTAATATTTTCTCCTTGATCAGGGAATTCCAGAACCTAGCTATAATATTCCTAGGAGTTTTCTTTTGGGGATCTTTTTCAGGAGGTGATTGGTGAATTCTTTCAGGCTCTATTTTGCCCTCTGGTCCAAATACATCAGGGCAATTTTCCTTGAGAATTTCTTGAAGGACGATTCCTAGTTTCTTTTTCTGATCTTGGCTTTCAGGTAGTCCAATAGTTTTTAAATTATCTCTCCTGGATCTATTTTCCATGTTAGTGGCTTTCCCAATGAAATATTTCACATTGCCTTCTATTTTTTTCATTTCTTTGGATCTGTTTAATAGTATATTGATTTCTCAAAAAATCACTGGCTTACATTTGATCCAATCTAATTCTGAAGGAATGATTCTCTTCCATGAGCTTTAGAGATTCTTCTTTCATCTGGCAAATTCATCTTTTTAAGTCACTCTTCTCCTCATTGCCTTTTTGAGTCACTTTTGCCATTTGAATTAGTCTATTTTTAAGGTGTTATTTTCTTCAGTCAGGTTGTTGACTCTCATATTATTATTTTCTTGCATCGTTCTCATTTTTCTTCCCAATTTTTCCTTTGCTTCTCTTATTTGCCTTTCAAAATCCTTCTTAAAGTCCTCAGTGGCCTACAACCAGCTCGTATTTTTCTTGGAAGCTTTTGGTGCAGGAGTTCTGACTTCACTGTCTTCTCCCTGTTCCATGCTTTCATCCTTTTTGTCCCCCAAATAGGAGTGTAAAGTTGGGTTGCTCTGTTTGCTTTACTTCCTTTGCCTGCTCATGTTGCTACTCAATTAACTGACTTTTGGGCTTTTTGCCACAGTAGAACTCTGCTACCAGAGAGGGGCGCTTCGTCCCAATCACTGGGGTTTTCTCATCTGCCAAAGGTATTAGTTGGGTGCCCTCTCTGAAGCCTCCACATGCTCTGGCAAACTTTTCACACACCCTAGGACCTCTACCCTAGACTATAATCCAGATCCAATCAGGTTAAGGCAAGAGCTATTACCCATCAGACTGGCTGCTTGGTCCCTCTACAATCTGCAGGCCAGGAGCTGAAGCTGCCCGGAGCTGTGGCTGCAAAGCCACAGCGCATCAGCAGCTTCTCACTCTGGGGGCAAAGGCTGACTGCACTCCCGAACTACTGGATCTCAAAGACCACACTGCACTGACCTCTCACTTTATCCTTACATCTATGGGTTGATAATTCTGGAAACTGCCACAGCTGCTGGTGATCTGAAGTTCCTCCAACCAATGGCTGGTCAGGCCCACCCTGAGGCTAAAACCTCAGACTGGCTTGGGGCTGAGGTCAGCTCCCAGAGCGCTGTGCTGGCCACTTCCTGCTGGCCTGTCAGGCTGTCCTCAGCAGGAGGTTAGCTTCTCTGTGTCATTTTGTAGGTTCTGTAGCTCCAAAGTCTGTTTAGAGTCACCCTTTGAATGAATTGGAGGAGGTGGGAGCTGGAGCCCCATGGAAGCCCTGTTTCTACTCCTGTTTCTGCTCCACCATCTTGACTCTACCACCTGAGATTTATTTTATCGGTGGTTTGGAGTAGATAAGAAAGATCTTGACAAATTGGAATGTGAGGAGTGTGACAAGGACTATGAGGGGACTGGAGAACAAAATATATGAGGATAGATCAAAGAATTCCATTTTACTAAGTGGTCCACCCACTTGCTTTTGCAAAAATACATTATTTAGATGATATCAAAATTATGGAGACAAGAGATGGGACGTCATGGTTGAGAAACTGCAATTAGGCTAATGTTGCTAAAATGTAGAATGGGAATCATGTTACGAGGAGCTTTAAATGACAAACAAAGGAGTTCATATTTGATCCTGGTAGTAATGGGAAGTGACTAGATATCATTAGAATGAGGAGATAGGGTGTCATGATCAGTCTTATTCTTCAGAAAAATTGCCTTGGTAGATGAGTGGAAGATAGATCAGAGTAATTCCAGAGAGTTGAAGTGAGGAGACCAAAGAGAAGGCCATTGAAATAGTCTATGTGAGATCAGATAAAGACATGAACTAAGGTGGCAGCAATGAATTGGATATGTGAGGTAAGTGATAAGGAAAAGTTGAGAATGACATTTGAAGTTGTCTTGAGAGATTGGTTGACTGGGATGAAGATGGTGCCCTTGCCAATAATGGGAAAGTTAGGAAGAAGGAAAATTTTTCAAGGAAAGAAAGTGAGTCATTCATAAACATTTATTAAGCACCTACTATATGTTAGACACAGTGCTAAGTTCTAGGGATATATTAGAAAGGAAAAAGATAGTCCATGTTCTCAAGGCACAGCCTAATGGGGCAGATAACATGCAAACAGCCATGTGTAAAGAATATACATGCATACATTTATACACATATATGAGTGTATATACATATAAACATATTTTATATTTTTAGCATATATTCTATTTTATGTAGGCTAAATTAGTAGAGTGAAGGCACTAACACTAAGTGGGATTGGAAATGTTATTCTTAGGCAGGGTCCATATGGTTTCATCAGACCATCAAAAGGGTCCATGATGCATAAAAGATTAAGAACCCCTTATGTGAAGGAGTAAGAGAAGAGGTTCCAGGACAGAATCATGGGGGACCATGCGTGGTAAAGGTCTGGGCTTTCACTGGAAGAAAAAAGAAGTCTAGGATTTCTAGAGATAAATCCCCCTTCTCTCCAGTGATTTATTCATGGGTATAGTCTAGTAGCACAACCCCAAATGTATGAAATCACCTTGGAAAGAAGGAGGGGTAGGGAGGGAATAAATACTTATGTAATATCTATTATGTGCTATGCAGTGGCATTTTTTACAAATATTATCTCTCCAGACACTGATCATCACAATAACTTTGGAAGGTAGGTACTGTTATTATCTCCATTTTACAATTAAAGAAATTGAGGCAGATTTCTCCAAGGTCAGAAAGCTAGAATGTGTTTGAGGGCAGATTTACAGATTTAAACTCAAGTTTTCTCAATTCCATGTCAAGAGCCCTGTTCACAGCACCACCTATCTGAACTTGGAATTGCTAGGGAGATAACTCCTCACAATCCAGTGAGACCCACCTTCTCTAGAAACATATATAAGCTTCATAATATCACCCTAAAAGCTCAGATTTTCTCCCTGGGAATGAACTTGGTGTTGTTTCAAGGTGATACCCTTCCAACCAGACCTACACTGTTCAAATATCTACTATAGAAATGGAAAGCAAAGTTGATGTTTTCTTCCTTGATGTCATGGTTCAATCCTTGGATGCTCCTTCAGTTTCTAGGCCAAATACTTGGTCCTCTTCTCCCAAGAAACTGACACCATACATGCATTATTCCCTTTCTCTAGAAGACTGGGTTCTGAAAATCTTTAGGAATCTAATATTGTCTGGGAAATCCTTTCTCATCCATCCAATAGTCTGGGCTATGTGGCCCCACCCTTCTCTTGGGCCATGTTGTTAAAAGATCCTACCATTGCTGCTTCTGGCCACCTCTAGGTTTGATGTGTAAACACACATGAAAATAATATTGTTCTGACCTAGTTCATCTAAGACCAGCATTAGATACTCATGTAGAGAAGTTTGTGCAGATATATGAGCTTCCACATCCCCCCTGTGCCCAGGCTCACCCACTGTGGACCTCTCCACTTTGGTTGTCTCTCCAGTTATTCTCCAGAGTCCTACCAACTAACACTCCTCATGAAAACTCCAGTAAAAAAGTAGGGGTGGCCACAATCCACCAAAGTCTGAGATCATCAAATCATCCCCAGAAGACCAAGATTTGATTGTTCAGCCTCAATGAAATATGATTGATTGGCAAGTACTGAGACTCAGGATATATACTAAGTCATAGCAATGAAACATTAATGGGGCAGTCCACAGATTGGCTTCCCTTAACATATCAAGTTGCCTTACTTCTCCCCACATATATTATAGAAGAGGGAATAAATTAAGTCCAAATGAGAGGTCTAGATAAAATTTATGGAATACTTGAATAGGGATAATTCTGTCTTACAGGTTGGAGAAGTGTGGATTATATTTTCAAATCTTGAAAAAAAAGAAAAACTCTACTTGCTAAGGAAGGGGGTTGAGTAGATAGGCATTCCGGTAGGGGGTAATGGGATGAAAAAGTCAAGGATAGGACAAGAAGATGAGAATAAAATGGAAGTGAGGGAAGAACCCAATATTGCTGGATTTCTTTACTTTTGGAAAAGCTGTCACAGTAATGTAGGTAATGAGGTAATGATGACTCATGTATCTAGGCATCTCTGTAGTTTCACAACAATAGTGTTTGAATACAGAACTTCCAAGTCATACCTCCACTTTAAAATTTATAAAGTCTTTTGTTTACCTGATCTCATTTGAGCCTCACAACAACCCCATGAAATAGGTACCTACACCATTTATCTCACAAGGTTGTTAGGGGACTCAAAAGATAAGGTATGTAGTAGACTTTATAAAACCTGAAGTGCTATAAACAGAGAACATCTTATTAATGATTCTGGTGTTGATATCCCTATTTTCCAAATGAAGAAACTGGGGCTCAGAAAGATTAAGTGATTTGCCAGCCAGGATATATTGGATACTTTGGAGGGGGAATTTAAATCTCGATCTCCCCTGATTCCAAAGCCAGCATGCCTTCAATTACTACACTGTGTTTAGCAAGCAGGGTTTCCTCCTCCCACCTAACCCAAGATTGAGTTGTTAGTTAATTATTAATAAGGAGACCTTTGCTAGGAATTTACTAAGACCTTGGTGCTAATGAGCATTCCCCACTATACTTTTTCCTGCTCCTCCTCAGGGAGAAATAACTGAAACTCCTGGAGTTATCATAGTAGGATCCCTGGAGGCGCTCTTCCTCTTTAAGGGCTTTCTGTAGATAAGGTGGATTGTAAGGGGGGTTTATCCTCTGACTTTCACCACCTCTGTCCTTCTCTTCCCTCACTCCAACACTATGGTGCTCTTTCTAGGAGTGATCTTAAACACTTCAGGTTACAAAGGGACTCAATATGATGCTGGAGATGGATTGAGTAAGAAAGGAAATTATTAGCTAAATCTAGCCTCTGGCATCTGGGCTTCCACTTTCTGGTTTCTGAGAGCAGTCCCTTCCTGAAGTCTGAGGTAAGTCATTCACTTCCACTCTCTTGTCCTCTCTATCTTTATTACGTCCTTATCAATCCTCCATTCTTTATGTGTACCATCTGGGCATTAGAAGGAAAATATAGAAAGGAAAGAAACCCTACTATTCTAATGGGGCCACAGGTTATCAGCCAGGTGTCCAGCCCCAGAGAAATATTATCTCAAAATATTATAGTTGTGTATAACAAATGATAGGCAATGGTGTGGATTAAGGCAAAAATCTCTTGACTTAGTGTCAGGAGACCTGGGTTTAAGTCTTGGCTATGTTATTTGTCAGAGATGTGACCATGAGTAACCCACTCTATCTGTCCCTCAGTTTCTTCTTGCTTAAATGGGAATAATACTTGGTAGTTAAGCAGAAAGTCTTTTAAAAAACAACATAGAGTTATATAGTTGTGAATTATTCTTATATGGAAAATACAGTGACATGGAAGTTGGGAGTCATGGATTCTGTCCCTGCTTCTGGGAATCTCTGCAGCTCTAGTTTCCTCTTCTGACAAAGTAAATGATTGGATAAGAGGCTGTTTCCAGCCTTACAATGATGTTGACTCTATGACTTTGTGACTAAATACTTATGTGATTTATAGTAATAAAAGTGCTTAATAAATGCTTGTTGAAATGGCTTATTGACTTGGAGAAAAAAGGCAATTAATACAGGAATTCGTGTAGGAGTAGAGTATAACACTGAGTTCAGAATGTGATAGTAGAGAGGAAACTGGTTGGTTTCTTGGTTGGACTTAATAATCATTACTATTTGTTGTTCAGTCATGTTCAACTCTTCATGATGCCTTGGAGTTTTCTTGGCAAAGATACTGTAGTGGTTTGCCATTTCCTTTTCCAGCTCATTTTATTGAAGAGGAAACTGAGAGAAAGAGGGTTAAGTGACTTGACCAGGGTCACAAACTAGTAAATGTCTTAGTCCAGATTTGAACTCAAATCTTTCTGACTCTAGGGCTGGCACTCAATCCACTGTGTCATCCAGCTGCTCTTTTTTTTTTTTTTTAAAGCAATCGGGGTTAAGTAACTTGCTCAAGGTTGCACGGCTAGTTATTTCTGGGTGTGGTGCTAAGTATCCAAGCATGGATTTGATCCCCAGGTCATCCTGACACTGGGGCCGGTGCTCTTACTGTGCTACCTGGCCGCCCCCATCCAGCTGCTCTTAATAAACTGTTACTGATCTTGTACTAGAGAGGACAGAGCCTGGTGAAGAAATAGAGAAATAAGAAGGCACTGAGCGTATTTAAATAAACAGAGGGTAGACTAGTTTTCCTGGAGTGGAGTATCCTTATAGGAAATAAGGACAAGTTGGGGCCTTGGATGTTAAGCTATAAGGTTTGCACACATTTAGAGAGACAGATTTGGGCTCCATGTAAGGAAAAACTTACTTAATTTGAACTGCAGAAAAAGTAGATTGGTTTGCATCAAGAGGTAATAAGTGGGATCCCTATCACTAGACTCCATGGAGTGGAAGTTATATAATCTCCTATCAGGAATGTTGAAAAGAGAAATTCCTGTCTAGAAACAGATTGTTCTACCTGACACAAAAGGCTCCTTTGAGATCTGAGATGCTATGATTCTTAGATTCAGAAATATCACTGTGTGTGAATTGGTGACCCATGGAAAGTTTTTGAGCAAAAGAATGACTACAAAAGTACATTACAAAGCATGTAGAGGTAGTCCATGCACAATGGATTGGCAAAAGAAGGAACTAGAAATAGGAAGACTGTTAGAATTCTTTTTTTCAGTAGTCTCTGAATCAATGACTCTGAGGCCATCTAATCCAATACAAAACTAAAGAAGAATGCTCTCTACAACATCCCAATTAGGAGTCATGCACCCTTTACTTATGGATGTTCAATGAAAGGGAACTCACTAGTTTTTAAAGCTATGTATTCCATATCTCTAAATTATAGGATTTTAGACTTTGCAGGGACCTTCATAGTTGTCTAATCTAACCCGTACCTGGAAAATAATTCCCTCTTCAGTATATGTGACAAGTGGTCATAGTCTCTACCACCTCCCAAAACAACTCACTCACTCTACAATGCTCTAATTATTAAGAAGTTTTGTTTCCCTGACATTAAGCCTAAATTTGACTCTTAGCAATGTTTACCCTTTGCTCTAAGTTGTGACCTTTGGAGTTGTAGCAGCAAGCACCCCAAGCATCCTCAGGGTTTGCTGCCAGCACAGGTTCTTGGATCTGCTTTGTTAAAGGAAAGCAACTCAAAATGGGTTAACAAGCTTATTTTAATCAGTCAGACATATATCGTTTACCTTGTTCAGGGGAAAAAGGTCAGCACCCTGAACTTCAAAGTACACAGGCAGAATTATCAAGACAGAAACAGATCTAGTAGACAGATTTCAAACTGTCCAACCATTACATCCATACCAAGTCAACATCTGGGTTTCAACATCTGGGTTTTTTCAAAGCCGGGGGGCTCAGGACAACGGCTTCCCAGAATCCATATCAAATCACAGAACACTTCTCAAAGTGAGCCCCAAAACAAAGCCTCACATCAGGGCTTATATAGCCTTCTCCTGGCTCAGAGAATGTAACAACCTTATTGACCCACTTGCCAATCAAAAAGTATCTACTGAAAAACAAGCCTCCCACCCCAGGCTTCAGGTGCACTTTACCCTAGGGGCAGGGAAGATATTCCAAATTTGCATTCCCATTACAGGAGTCCAATGGAAGTCTAATCCTCTTCAAATGACAGTCCTTCAAATACTGAAGATAGCTATCATTTTCACCACCCCCTCCCAGTCTTTTCTCCAGGCTAAACATTCCCAGTTCCTACAGCCAGTTCTCACATATGTGGACTTAAGACCCTTCACGATTCTTGTTGTTCTCTGAATACTGAGAGTAGTCGCCTACTGAGGTCTGGGGGAAGCAGTTGGCTAGCCAGGCACTTCCATTTTCTTCTCCTTTTCTATTTCCATTTTCTGAATTCTCTTCAGCTTTTCAATGTCTTTGCTAAACTGTGGCACCAAAAATTCTACACAATGCTCCAGACATGGTCTGATTAAGGAGGAGGTAAAATTAACTTTTTAAAATGTAATCTCACTGTTGATTCATGATTTTGTTGCCTCTTAAAGCCCCAATACAATCTTCATACAAACTGCTTAACCATGCCTCCCTCACCTTATAATTATGAAGCTGTTATTTGAACCCATTTGTGAAACTTTGCATCAATCCCTATTCAATGTCATTTTATTAGACACAGCCTGATGTTGTAGTCTATAGAGACCCTTTTAGGATCCAGGCTCAATCATCCACTGAGTTAGCCATCCCTCTGAGGTTTGATTGTGAGGAAACTTTTCCTTATACTCAGGCTAAATTTGTCTTTCTGCAGTTTTGATTTATTTTTACTAATTCTCCATTCTGTTATCAAGCAACACAGAAGTAACCTTTCTTCTACATTACAGGCCTTCAAATACTCAAAGAGTGATCTCATATTTCTCACCCAAGTCTTCTTTTTTCAAATTTAAACACTCCTCACTAGCTTGCAAAGTGATAGAACACTGAGCCTGGAGTCAGATAGACCTGAGTTGAAATCAGACACTTACTAGCTGTGTGATTGACTGGGCCAGTCAGTTATCCTTTGTTTCCTCGACTTCAAAATGGGGACAATAATACTACCTAATGTCTAAGATTTCTGTGAAGATCAAATAAGGTTTTTGCAAAGCACTTAGCACAGGTACTTTTTAAATGCTAGTTGTTGTTGTGGTTAGTATCGCATCCTCATAGGAAATGGACTCAAATTTCTTCAAAAAATGGCCTTATTCATATCATGTTTTGTCTTCTAAAATTTAAAATCTTTGCTTTTCAGAATTCTAATTTGATGTTTAGTTGGGTTTTTAAAATTTTGTTTTTTTTTTCTAAAATTCTTTTAGTTGCATACCCAACTCATTGATCTAGTCTTTCTCTTTTTTATTTATGAAAGTGTTTATAGATATTTTCATCTCAGAACTTCTTTATGTGCATTTGTTATATTCTTGTTATCACTTTAAAATACATATTTTTTATTTACTTTGATAAATATTTTTAATTACTTGTGATAATATTTTAAAAACATTTCTTAAAATGTAGAGTTCCATAATATCTCCTTCCCACCTACTGCTACCCCTCCTTGGAAAATCAATTTGATATATCTATTATACTTCACATATGTGCTGATATATGAAGTTGTACAGAAATATTTACATATTAATCATGTTGCAAAAGAAAACACAGATAAAAAGTAAGAAAAATAAAGAAAGTTTAAAAAAGTATGCTTTAATATTTAATTAGAATTTATCAATTCTGTATCTGGAGATGGGTAACATCTTTCATCATGGGTCCTTTGGAATTCCCTTGGATCATTGTCTTAATCAGAATAGCTAAGTCTCTCACCGTTGATCATGCTTACAATATTACTGTTACTGTGTACAATGTTTTCCTGGTCTTGTGCACTTCAATTTACATAAGTTCATATAAATCTTCCCAGGTTTTGTGAAACCATCTTGCTTGTAATTTCTTAAAGCAAATAGTATTTCATTGCAATCATATACATGTTCAGTCACTTACCAAATGATAGACAGCTCAATTTCCAATTCTTTGTCACCATGAAAAGTGTTATTACAAACATTTTTGGACAAATAGGTCCTTTTCCCTTTTCTTTAATCCTTTGGTATACAGACATAGTAGCAGTATTTCTGGGTCAAAGGGTATGCACAGTTTTACAGCTCTTTAAATGTAGGTCCAAATTGTTTTCCAGAGTGGTTGGTTCTATTCACAATTCCACCAACAATGCATTAGTGTTCCATTTTTTCCACATCACCTCCAATATTTGTCATTTGGCTTAGTCTCCATGAAGCTGCTTTCTAGATTTCTTAGCAATTTTTTTTTACTAATGGTGAGTTCTTGTCCCCAAAACTTGGATCTTTGGATTTATCAAGTACTAGATTATTACTGCTTTCTCTTCCTCTTGACCAAAAAGTTCTCCTCTCCTCTCATGAGCTACCTAGAAGTGGGTATAGGCAATGGAGTTGCCAAAACTGTCTAGTGCCAGGACAGGGGGACCCTGTAATCTTTCTTACCATTTGCCAGGCTTTATAATCTCTGGTTTGAGAGCTTCCAAAGCTGTCACCAGCTTCTGTTACCATTACTTGGTCCTACCACTAGCATTTTATCTATGTGGGTTCTTTTATATTTTTATTTTTTTAAATTTATGGAATAAAACAAGCTTTTCCATAACAATGCACTAAAAAAGATGATTGAAGATAAAACTGAAAATCTATTGTGTACAACTTGTTATTTCTTTTAAATGTTATAAAGTTATCATGTAAATTCATTTTTTCCTTGTCTTTCCCCAACATACCCTAGTGATGGTTACCATTAGACACAAATATACATGTAAAATCATTCCATATATACTTCTATGTATCAGATTTTTCTCTGAATACATGTATTGTTTTCCTTTATATGTCCTTTGTAGTGAATTTGGGCTTTTATAATAGTTAAAATGACTTTATAATAGTCAAAATGAACGCTCAAAGTTATTCTCAAACAATGTTGCTATTCTTTACAATGTTTGCTTAGTTCTACTAATTTCATTCTTCATTATTCCATTCAACTATCTCCATGTTTTTCTAAGATCATCGAGCTCATTGTTTCTTATAGCACAATAATATCCATCACAATTTGTTTAGTTTACATTTTTTTAGTCATTCCCCAATTGATGGGCATTATTGCTTCTATAAATCTTAGAACATACAGGTCCTTTTGCTTTTTCCCTAATCATCTTGGAAATATCCCTAGTAGTGCTATGTACTGGGTTCTGGGCCAGCCTCCACCTCAATATCATAGATCTTTGTGTTTAACCTCCTAAGTACCAACTTAAGCTCTTGGGTTGGAAGAATGTCTCACTTTGACCTTTTGTTGGCTTTGACACTTCAGAATTTGATTGGGGGTTTTAAAGTTATTTGGAAAGGAATGTTGAGAGAACTCATCTGAGTGCTTTCTCTTCTCTGCCATCTTGGTTCCACATCTGAGAGTACTGTAATTTTCTTTGATTAAATTATCAATTGTTTTTGTGATCTGTTCTTTGATTTATTAATTCTTCTGAATTAAGTTATTTAATCTAAATTAATTTTATTCTTTTCTTCAAAGGTCTCTTATTGAATACAATTTTATTTCATTTTGGTCAGTAAGGGCACATTTAGTTTTTCTCTTTTGTTGCCTAGTCTATGATCATCTATTCCTATATTTACATTCTCGGTTTTTATTCACCCTCCCGCACTCTACCTAAACAATCTGCCCTCCAAAGTTAGAGTTTGTTTTGCTTATGATTAATCTTCTGACCCTATCCTCTTTAACTCTATTTCCTTCTTCCCATTTCCTCTTGCTTCTTTGTTAAGTTTAATACATTTCTACATCAAAGTCTTTATTTACATGTGTGTGTGTAGTCAACCCTCTTCTGTTCCATTTAAATGCAAATGAAGTTCATGTGCAGTTCATGTCCAACCCACTCTTCTGGGTTTGTATAGTCTTTTTCTCATGTACCCCCAATTATGTGACCCACACCTATTTCTTCCATAATATATTTTCCCTTCTCTTTTCTTCTTTTAAGATCATGAAAATAATGAAGAAAAAAATAACACTCCCAGAAACTCTGAGGTAATTACTCACCTTATAACCCTTAAAGACATTAGATTTCTGAAATTATACTTATTTCTTCTTGTTTTCTTATAAAACTTTAATCCTTTATCACCATTTGATCCCTGATAATTGTCAAATATATTCATCATTCTATATTTCTCTTGACTCCTATATTTTTATTTTTTATTTGATTTATTTTTCTAATCTGTTTTTTTTAATTGAAGGGACCATGCCTAGACTCACTTCTTTTTTTTATTAATTTGTTTAATCTTCAACATTCATTTCCACAATATCTTGAGTTCTAAATTTTTTTTCTCCATCTCTCCCCTCCCTTTACTCCAAGATAGCATGCATTCTGATTGCATTTTTATTAACACTCCCCCCAGTTTGCCATCCCGTCTATCACCCCACACCCTCCCATTCCTTTCCCTTTCACTTTCTTGTAGGGTAAGATAGATTTCTATACCTCATTGCCTGTACATCTTATTTCAAAGTTGCATGTAAAAACAAATTTTAATATTTGTTTTTAAAATGTTGAGTTACAAATTCTCTCCCTTCTTCCCTCCCCACCCACACTCATTGAGAAGACAAACAATTCAATATAGGCTATACATGTGTAATTATGCAAAACAATTCTATAATAGTCATGTTGTGCAAGACTAACTATATTTCCCTCCATCTTATCCCATGCCCCCCCTGCCACTTTTCTATTCTCTCCTTTGACCTTGTCCCTTTTCAAAAGTGTTTGCATCATACTATCCCCTCCTCAACATATCCTTCCTTCTATCACGATCCCATACCATTCTCTCTACTTTCCTGTAGGCTAAGACACCCAATTGAGTGTGTATGTTATTCCTTCCTTAATCCAAATCTGATGAGAGCAAAATTCACTCATTCCCTCTCACCTTCTCTCTCTTCCCTTTCATTGTAAAAGGTTTTTCTTGACTCTTTTATGTGAGATACTTTACCCCCATCCTACCTCTCCCTTTCTCCTCCCAATATATTCCCCTCTCATCTCTTAATTTTATTCTGTAGATATCATCCTTTAATATTCAACTCACTCTTCTTCCCCCACTATATACACACACACACAAATATTATACACACACATATAGACACAGAATATATTTCCTCCAACTACTGTAAGACTGAGAAAGGTCTCATGAGTTACAAATATCATATTTCATATAGGAATGTGAACAATTCAACTTTAATAAGTCTCTTATGATTTTTCTCTCCTATTTACCTTTCCATGCTTCTCTTGATTCTTATGTTCGAAAATCAAATTTTCTATTTAGCTCTGGTGTTTTCATAAAGAATGCTTGAAAGTTCTCTATTTCCTTGAAAATCTATTTTTCCTCTTAACTATTGTACTCAGTTTTGCTGGGTAGGTGATTCTTGGTTTTAATTCTAGCTCATTTGACCTCTAGAATATGATATTCCAAGCCCTTAGATCCCTTAATGCAGAAGCTTCTAGATCTTGTGTTATCCTTATTGTGTTTCCACCATACTCAAATTGCTTCTTTCTGACTGCTTGCAGTATTTCCTTCTTGACCTGTGAACTCTGGAATTGGTTACAATATTCCTAGGAGTTTCCCTTTTAGGATCTCTTTCAGGAGATGATTGGGAATTCTTTCAATTTCTATTTTAGCCTCTGGTTCTAGAATATAAGGGAAGTTTTCCTTGATAATTTCTTGAAAGATGATACCCAAGCTCTTTTTTTGATCATGGCTTTCGGTTAATCCAATCATTTTAAAATGATCTCTCCTGGATCTATTTTCTAGGTGAATGGTTTTTCCTGTGAGATATTTCATGTTGTCCTCTATTTTTTTATTCTTTTGGTTCTGTTTTATAATTTCTTGATTTCTCATAAAGTCATTAGCTTCCATTTGCTCCATTTTAATTTTGAAAGAATTATTTTCTTTAGTGAGCTTTAGGACCTCCTTATCCATTTGACCAATTCTGCTTTTTAAGGCATTCTTTTCCTCATTGGCTTATTGGATATTTTTTGCCATTTGAGTTGGTCTATTTCTTAAGGTGTTATTTTCTTGAGTATTTTTGAGTCATCTTTAGCAATGTTCTGACTCATTTTTCAAGATTTTCTTGCATCACTCTTATTTTTCTTCCTAATTTTTCCTCTACTCTTGATTTTCAAAATCCTTTTCGAGCTCTTCCATGGCCTAAGATCAATTCACATTTTTCTTGGAGACTTTTGATGTATGTACTTTCACTTTGTCTTCTTCTGGTTGTATGTTTTGATCTTCTTTGTCACCAAAGTATGATTCTATAGTCTGAGGTTTTTTTTTCTTTTTAAACTGTTTTCTCAGTTTCCCAGCCAAAAACTTGACTTCTTAACTCTCTGTTAAGGTAGGATTCTGCTTCCAGTGTGTACAGTGTCCTGTTCCAAACTTCAGAGACTTTGTGCAACTGTTTTCAAAGATACTTCTTGAGGCCTGTAAATGTTCAGTTCTTCCAAGGTAGTATGATTAAGAGAGAGTTCACTCCTCTCCTGGCCTGTGCTCTGGTCTGTGAGTGACCACAAGCACTCTTTTCTGCCTTGGAACTGGGAGGAGGATTCCCTCTCCACTGTAGTCACAAGCTCTGCCATACCAGCACTCCTCCTCACTCCAGGACCACCACCTAGGACTTAAATCCAGAATTCAAGCATGGGCAAAGCAAGAGAATCCTACCTCCAAAGCAGCAAAGACACCCCTGCAATCCCCCTCTGATGACTCATTTGATCCCCTCCCTGTCTGTTGAGCCAGAAGCTCCAGAAGCAGCATCCACTGCTACCACCATCTCCACTGCCCTGGGGCTGGACCAGACCTTATTCCTCTCTCACCCAGGTCTGACAGAGTTTTCCCAGTGACCTTCTATGCTGTCTTTGGCATTTGTGACCCAAAAAGTCTGGAAACACCACAGCTGCCAGTGATTCAGTTCTATGAGGCCTGCTCTTACCCCATCTATGCTGGCACAGATCATGCTGAATCGCACTCTGCTCCCAGCCTGGTGCAATAGACCCTTCCTATTGATCTTCCAGGATGTCTTGGGCTGGAGATTTGTAACCTTCTGTCATTTTGTGGGTTATACAGCTCTAGAATTATTAAGAGTCATTTTTACAGGTATTTGGAGGGTTTGGGGGAGATCTTAAGCAAGTCCCTGCTTTTACTCCACCATCTTGGCTCCTTCTTATATTTGTATTTCAAAGTTGACACAGCTCTTGTCCCTTCATCAGGATTCCTAGAAGTCCTCTACTTCAACTATACTCATTTTTGCCAGGTAAGATTTCTTTCTTATAACCTTTTTGCTTTTGCTTTGTAGAATAATTTATTTCAAGTTCTTTTCTTTTTTATAGTATTTCTCAGTTATCCTGAGTGTGATTCCTCTGTACTTAAATTAAAAATTCTTTCTGGATACTGTGAAATGTCTGGATTTTGGATATGACGTTTCCAGAACTTTTAATATTGAGACTTCTTTTAGGAGATCATCAATGAATTCTTTTTATTCTCTCTCTCTCTCTCTCTCTCTCTCTCTCTCTCTCTCTCTCTCTCTCTCTCTCTCTCTCTCTGTCTCTCTCTCTCTCCCCTCTGATTCTAATAATTTCAGGAAGTTTTCACTCATGATTTCTTGAAATATATAATCTAGTCTCCTCTATGATCAAGGTTTCCAGGTAGTTCAGTGATTCTTAGATTAACATTCTTTGACCTCTTTCTTGGGTGAGTTTTTTTTTGCTTTTATTTTGGAGGGCAATTGGGGTTAAGTGACTTGCCCAAAGTCACATGGCTAGTAAATATGTCAAGTGTCTGAGGCCAGATTTGAACTCAGGTCCTCCTGACTCCAGGGCCAGTGATCTATTCACTGCACTACCTAGCCACCCCATGAGTTATTTTTGGTAAGAGAGAGATAGCTTATGTTTTCTTCTGTTTTTTTTTTTGTAAGTCCGAAGTTTCTTAGTTTCTGTCTTTTCCCTAAAACTGTCATGACACAGAGTCAGAGAAGGCTATACCAATTGATATGATTTAAGAGGCAATGTAAGCACTTGCTAAAACAAAACAAAGCAAAAACCCTTCCCCATTCCTTTCCCTTTTTGCCTAGCTGAAGATTCTAGCCTTTTGTGTCTCTTTTCTGAGCCATATAATAAAAGCAAGAGCATTGTCTAAGAGTTAGTATGGTACAGTGCATGAGAATGAGCTCTAGAGTTAGAAGAACTAGGGTCAAATCTCTCCTCTGATACTTCCAGTATGACCTTGGACAAGACACTTATCCTCCTGGATCTCAGTTGTAAGAAGGGTTTGGACTGGATTAATTGAATCTCTTCCAGAACTAGAATTGTGATAATTTGAAAAGCCACTGTCAAAATCCCCATATATTACTTGGGGGTGGAGAGCCTTCACCTTATTAATATAGAAACATGTATTAATTTGGAATATTAGTTTGCTGTCACCATAAAGAACAGGGTCCTCATGGAATAGAATGGACAAAAGATATAGGATTTGTTTTGTCAATGAGACTGTGAACTTGGTAAGCATTGGGAAAGGTTTCAGACAATATCTAGGGAAGCTCTCTTTGAGACCTTGAATATTTGGGGCCAGTATTAGCCTACTGGCTCCCTTGAGTTTCTGAAAGGGGCAGGGATGTCAAAAGTATGAAATAGAAATTTCTTTCCTTTCTGAAACTACTTCGGCTCTATCAGATATTTTTGGTTTCAGGCAGGCTTATACAACCTGTGGCCTATGGCCCCTTGGACTGCCCAGACTCTTTTGGAATTATGTGAGTGGCCCACAGGTTGCAGGCTATAAAGGAAAAAGGCTTGGTTTAGGGTTTAGGTGAACACTTCCAAAACTGTGGGTTTTGGGAGTCTCACAACTGAATGTGGGGGTTGCAAAAAAAAAAATTGGCAACACTAAAAGGTTTATGAATGCACAATGACCAAAAATTAATTCAAAATCAAATGTGTAAGGAACCCAAGTTGTTTCTGGCAGTGCTTGTCTATGTTGCATCATGCTACTTTACTACAGCCTTGGTTCAGAAAACATAGCATGCACACTTTGCACTGTGCATGCCATCCCACCATGCAACACTAGTGAATGCTGGCAGACATTCCTCAGCTCAGAGACAAGACTATTGTATGTTATGAATTTTTTTATTGTATATAGGAAGGTTTCTACTCTTACAGAAACATAATAATTTAATCACAGAAAATAAAGACTTTTAATATTTTCTTACCATCACTCAGCATGTAAATATCAAATTAATATATCTTTAGATTGCATTGTGTTAAAATATTTGATTTTAAAAATCGATGTTAATCTTCTTTTACAGAAACATAAGTGTTTAATTGCAGCAAGTAAAGACAAAAGCCCTTTAATAATATTTCTCCACCAACATCGCTCTGTGTGTATGTAAGAATGAATATATATATGTATATTTTAAATTAAGCACAAATGTAATTTCACAAACTAAAGTTGGTATTTATTTGGAAATTATTAGCAATATTTATGTATATTTTAGGACAAAAATATTTTTCAATTATGGATAAGTGGTTAAATTTAGACAGAAGTGGTAAAAATACTGATGACAATGTGGCAGTCTTCACTAACAGGTTGTAATAAACCTAAATTGACAAGAAAAAGAAATATGTTAAATCATGTGGCTCTCAAGAGGGAAAAGTTTAAACAGATTATTGAAGTTGAAAGATATAGATGATATATTTTAATGGAGCATAAATCTAATTTTGCTATTTTTTATGACTTACAACTTTCAAAGCTGTCATTTGTTGGATTATTTTCAAAAAGTTTAATGATTTAAATATGTTGCTTCAAGGAAAAAAATTGTAACATATTTATGTTAAATGATAAAATGGAAAGTTTTACTAAAAAAGTTAACATATGGAAGAATAGGGTAGAAAATGGTTCTTTAGAAATGTTTACAGCTAGAGATGTTTTTATAACTTAAAATAACCTTCCCAGAGATTTAATTGTAAGAGTTATAATTGATCATCTGAAGTGACTGAAGACACAATTTCAGAAATACTTTCCTTCAAATTTTGATCTAAAAAAGTAAGTTGTGTTCACAAACTATACTCAAATGAAATTTTTAAAATGTCAGTCATCTTCCATTAAAAGTTCAAGAAGAATTTGCCAAGTTACCAAGTGACACAGACTCAAAACTCTAGTTTCCTAAAAAGTCATTAAAGAATTTTGACTTGGGATTAGGACAGAATTTCCAAACATTTCTGAAATGGCAATAAACATACTCCTTGCATTTTGTCCTATGTGTTTATGTAAAGTGACATTCTCAGCATTGATGATTATAAAATCAAAATATCAGTCAACACTGAAAACCATTGAAGATGTTCTGCATCCTGTAGTGTGAAAGATTCTACTAAGATTTAGTTCTTCATTGAAAAACAAGCACATCCATCTCATTAGTATGCAAATTTCCTTTCATTTTTAATAAATTGTAAAATTATATGTATACCAAAGAATTGTTTTAAAATAATTTTCCTTATGAATAATTTATTATAAGTAAATGTTTAATTTGTATATCTGTTTTACATACCTATATACACAGGTTCATGTAAAAATTTCTCAGGTGAAAAGGCATTATGAGTGGAAAAAGTTTAAGAAGCACTCATCTTGGGGCAGCTAGGTGGCACAGTGAATAGAGCACTGGCCCTGGAGTCAGGAGTACCTGAGTTCAAATCGGACCTCAGACACTTAACACAAAAACTAACCATGTGACCTTGGGCAAGTCACTTAACCCCAATTGCCCTTCCTTTCCCCATACAAAAAGCAAAAAAGAAAGAAGAAGCACTGGTCTTGATCAGTCTCTTCTGGACTCTGAAAATTCTTAACTGCTTCTGGAATGCTTAGAAGTTAACCTTAAAGGACCCAGGGAGATGAAATCACTTCTGGTCACTAGAGATTTGTTTTGCTATTTGAGGGCTTTAGGGATGAATGAAATTTTACCACATGAGACATTCCAGTATTTCCTTGACATATCCCTGCACTGTGGCCAAAATATATAGGTACTCATTAACAAACCCATTTTTATGAGCCATAGATTCCAAGAAAAAGGGCACCTGAGAAAATTGTCTAGTCCCACCCTTTCATTTTATGCCTGAGGAAACTGAGACCCAGCAATGTTTAGTGACTTGCATAATGTCACACAGAAAGAAAATAGGAGGGCCAGTTTCTCTTCAACCCTTGTCTGGGTAGATTTCAACCTAAACCCAAGGAAGATATGGAAAGTACATCTGGTGTTGGCAGTAAGGAAAGTAAAATCAGGTTCAGAAAACTCTTAGAGTGTAGAAGGATAAATATTCAATTCAATTTAATAAGCATTTATTATAGTGCCTACTATATGCCAGATTAGCTTCTGGGGATGCAAAGATAGAAATGAAAACTCTCTCTGCACTAAAGAAGTTGTATTATATTGGATAGAATAACTAACACAACCAGAAAAATAATATGAACAAGCAAAAGATGAATAAGTGAAGGAAACTGGAGGGTTCTCCCTTCCACCCAGACTGCTATATCTCACCTGTCTTTCCCTGTGCCTCTTAGGACCATGATCAGATAGAAATGGACACTGGGAACTGGAGCAAGGTGACGGAATTTATCATCTTGGGCTTTCCCCAGCTTCAGGGTGTCCAAACTTACCTCTTTTTCCTACTGCTTCTCATTTATCTTGTCACCATCCTGGGAAACTTATTGATATTTCTGGTGGTCAGAATGGATATTAAGCTCCACACACCAATGTACCAATTTATTAGTGTTCTCTCCCTCCTTGAGCTTGGATACACAGCGACGACTATCCCTAAGATGCTTGCTAACCTTCTCAGTAAAAAGAAGACTATATCCTTTTCTGGCTGTCTCCTTCAGATCTACTTCTTCCACTCTTTTGGAGCTTCTGAGTGCTACCTTCTCACAGCCATGGCTTATGACAGATATCTGGCTATCTGCCAGCCCCTCCAGTACCCTACCCTTATGACCCCACCATTCTGTTCCAAGATGGCTGCAGGTTGCTGGCTGGTTGGCTTGGTGGGGCCAATAGTTGAGATCTCTCTGGTTTCTCGGCTCCCATTCTGTGGCCCCAACCACATTCAACATATCTTTTGTGACTTTCCCCCAGTATTAAGTTTGGCTTGCACAGATACCTCCATCAATATCCTGGTGGACTTTATAATCAACTCCTGCAAGATTTTAGCAACCTTCCTATTAATTCTCACCTCCTATGTCAAGATTATTCTAACTGTCCTCAGAATACCTTCAGCTGAGGGCAAGAAGAAGGCATTTTCCACTTGTGCTTCCCACCTTACTGTGGTCCTCATCTTCTATGGGAGCATCCTCTTCATGTATGTGAGACTGAAGAAGAGCTACTCACTTGATTATGATCGAGCACTGGCTGTTGTCTACTCCATACTCACACCCTTCCTTAACCCCTTCATATATAGTCTACGCAATAAAGAGATCAAGGATGCTTTGAGGAGGCAATTGCAGAGGGCAGGGATCATACATATTGAACCATAAGTGTCATGGTTTATAAGGGATGTGGGGAAGGAGAGGGTTGGCTTGTTGCTGTGGAGTATATTGGAAAGGATCAACTTTTAGGGGCAAGAAATAATGCTGTCAACTTTTGTTTTGCAGTTTGGAGGATGGAGCCTTGAGTTTTGCTTTCAACTCCTCTATGAATAGCCTCATTTTCTCCATGGTCTTCATCAATACATAACACTAGGGGATCAAGGTTTAGGAGGTCACAGTGGACATGAAATAGAAGTCAAAATTATTCATTTTCATTCTTTTATCCCCAAACTACCTCAAGTCTTCCAGCGGGTCAACACAGCTTTTTAGTTTTAATGACTGAAAGATACCAAATTTCCCTTTGTAGGTATGCTTTGGAACTTATAGTTAGCAAAATTACTAGATAAATGACATAACTGAAGACCCTAGTTAAAGAGAATTTCTCTAACAATGGATTAGAGATTAAAGTTCCCAGTCCAGTGCCAAAAGAAAGCATCTCAGATAATGTCTTTGTGTGTGACTAAAACTACAAGTAATGTCCCAGTGAACCTTTATACCACAAAGGGGAACAAGGAAATACCTATGTATGGGGTGAGGTGTTTGTAAAAAGTGAAAGTAGTTTACTAAAAAAAAATGTGCATTTTCTAGCAGACTCAATAAAGGAGCTCAGAGATGGTATATATTGTATCTAAGCAATGAGGAGCAAGGAGAGGAGTGCTATAACAATCACTTCCTTCATATCTTTATGATACATTGGTTTTTGTCAGCACTCCAACCACATGGACAAGTGGCAGCAACAGAGAGGAGTCTTTAGATATTTCTGCATCCACCCATTGTTGTCATTTCTTCCCATAGACTGAGAAGAGGATATTGTTTTCTTTACTGATCATGACACCGCTATGTTAAAATTGCTCCCTGTCACATTTCATCCTCTCCACTGCCAATACTGTTTGGGAAATAGTAAGCCAGTTGCATTTTCTTTTCACTTGTCTTTTTAAAACTCTTTCCAAAGGCCTCTTTAAGTTCCATCACCATCCCCCAAATCATATGATATTTCCTTAGCTCAGGATACAATGAAAAACTCAAAATCCCATAAGTTTCGAAGAATCTAAGGCATCTTTCCTACTGTTTGGGGGATCCTATAAGGTGGCCATTACAATTCAATGAATTAAGCATCTACTAGGGGCAAGAGTCTAGGAATGCACATGTGGAAAATAACCCAGTCTCTGCCCTAAAAGAACCTATAATTTAGTGAGGAAAATATGATGTATACTTAAAAAAATGATATGAAGGACTTGAGGAAATATTTGAGAACAAAAAAAGATGAATTTCAGCTGAGAGAGAAGACTTCATTTTCTCCAAAGATAATGATTGCAATTGACACTTAAGTAGTTCTTTCAATTCACCTTATATTTTTGGCCTCATAACAGTCTTATAAAATGTAAGAAAACTGATACTATAAGAGGATACAAATTTATCCATGGACACAGAGCCAGCAAATTTTAGAATTAGAATTTGAATCCAGGCAAAAAACTTTGCTTTCCATCAACTGAAAAAATGACTGAACAAATTGTAGTACATGAATGTTATGGGATTTTATTATGTCATAAGAAATGATGAAGTGGATAGATTCAGAGGAATGTGGAAAGACTTGTATGAACTGCTGTTGAATGAACAGAACAAAGAGAACAATTTTATAATAACAATGCTGTACAAAGACAAACTCCTTTGAAAGTCTTAATAATTCTGATCAATGCAATGACCAGAAAACCAATGCTGATCCTTGTTATCCGCTTTCTGACCAAGAGAAGATGGGTTTAAGATACAAAACAAAATATATTTTTAGATATGGTCAATGTAGAAAAAAATATTTTGCTTGACTGAATATTCATTACAAGACTTTGCTTTTCCTTTTTTGGGGGAGGGCGTATGTAAGGGAAAAATATAAATGCTTATAATTAACAAAATAAATTAAACTCTAAGCTTCTGGAAAGCAGGGACTATCTTTTGTATTTATTCATATTTCTGGTGCTTAGCATATCACCTACGCACATAGTAAGCATCAATATTGTTTGTTCATCAGATCTTCCTGACTCAGTAAGCTACTTAATCTAGACAGCTATAGCATGCTACCTCTTAAAGATCTCAAAGAATTTTCATTACTAGCACCTTATTGGTTCTTCTTATTTCACAGATGAGACAATTAAGGCTCATATAGGTGAAATGACTCACCCAAGATCACACAGGCAGGAAATGACTCAAATTCAAATTTTCTGACTCCAATATGACTTCCTTTGCATTATGTCAATATTCATTGAGATGTCATTGAAAAGACAATTTGTAAGGGATGTGAAGGAGCAAGTATTTTTAGCATTATGTTTGTCATGCACCCCTTTGGCAGTCTAGTGAAGCCCATTAACCCCTCTCAAAATAATATTTTAATGCATAAAATGAAATATATTAGATTACACAGAAAACCAAACATATGGGAATATCGTTATCCAGATCAAACAACAACAACAGCAACAACCCAAATTCATGGACAGCAGGCTCAGAATCTGTACTATAGAGTAAAATCATGTATGGGAGAGAGGTTTCAGATTGAACTTCTAAAGTACCTTCTAATTATAGAATCCCACTAGTCTACTTAGTAGAAGAGTAAGGATTAGAATACAGGTTTTCTTACTACCAGTCTTACCATATGCCATGATATTTCTGAATGTCAGGAGAACATAAACTTGTTCAGTCATTTCTGTTGTGTCTGACTCTTCATGAACCCAATTTGGGGTTTTCTTGGCAAAGATACTGCAGGGGTTTGCCATTTCCTTTTCCAACTCATTTTACAAATGAACAAATTGAGGCAAATAAAGTTAAGTGACTTGGTCAGGGCCACATAGGTAGTAACTGTCTGAGGATGGATTTAACTCAAGAAGATGAGTCTTCTTCACTGTAGGGCTAGTGCTCTGGGAACTATGGTGCCATTTAGCTTCCCTTTGTAATGCTATACCCATTTATAAACTGATTCTTTTATAACCATCTTAATTCACAGTCAGAAATATTCTCACTACTTTATCCTCAGTGTGGTTCTCAGCTTCTAATGCAGAAGCAACTACCAGTCACAGCTGTTTTGGTGATGCTGCTACCATTGCCTATTTCTTACCTTTCAAAATTGAAAAGGTTGTCAAATAGTGTAGTCAGGAAGAAAGAAACTACTGTTTTCCCCTCAAGGGCAGTTCCCCTCAAGAATTCTTCACCCTTAGAATCAGCCACCCTTTGACTCATCCTTCACCCTTAGAATCAACCACCCTTTGACTCACTGGCTCTGAATTAGCTTGTTGTTTTTGTCCATAGTTCATGGGGCAAGACTGATTCTCTTCATCCACTGACAAGATATTTCTTATGTGATATCATTTGGTTTCATATTGTGACCTAAAGCCTTTATTATTCTTTCAAACTGATAAAGGATTTAGTCATACCTAGCTGACTTTTGATTTCCTGAATTGAGATTTCTCATATGTTAGTGATTAATTATAGTGAGGATATACCTCTACACTTATATATAGAATTGATAACAATGGGGGCGGCCAGGTAGCACAGCGAGTAAGAGCACCGGCTCCAGTGTTGAGAAGACCTGGAGATCGAACCCCGGGCTCCGACACTTAGCACCCACCCAGAAACACCTGGCCGTGTAACCTTGAGCAATTTCTTAACCCCAATTGCTTAGGGGCGGCCAGGTGGCTCAGCGAGTAAGAGCACTGGCTCCAGTGTTGGGACGACCTGGAGATCGAATCCCGGGCTCAGACACTCAGCACCACACCCAGAAATAACTGGCCTTGTAACCTTGAGCAAGTTACTTAACCCCGATTGCTTAAAAAAAAAAAAAAAAGAATTGATAACAATGTTAAGTAGCCCAGGGTCAAGCACTGATACCTGTAATATTCCAGCTTCGAGGCTTTATGTTGACAGGGAGCTATTAGCAAATTCCCTTTGAGCTTAATCACCCAAAGTTAGGAATACATCTGATTGAATTACTGTTTAATCCATATCTCTTCACATTTTCCACAAAATTATATGATACTTAATCATAATATTTGATAAAATCTAGATAAGCTACATTTACATTTCCCTTACCATCTAGTTTGCTAATCTTGTCAAAAAAGAAAATGAAATTAGTCTACTATGATTAATTTTTGATGAAGCCATTCCAACTCATTGTAATCACCTTCCTTTCTAAATGCTTGTCAACCATCTTTTTGATTATGTGTTCCAGAATTTTCTAGAAATTGAAATCAACCTCACTGTTTTACAGTTTGCAGACTCGGTTCTCTTAATTTTTTTAAATTAGGTCAACATATGTTCTTTTCCAATCCTACATAATCTCTCTCATTTTCCATAGTCTTTCAGATATCATTGATAGTATTTCAGCAATCAGTTTCTAGTCCTTTCAGGACCCCCAAAATGTAGTTCATTTGAGCTGTGCAATTAGACTTCATCAAATTCATCAAAAAGTAGCTATAGGATTCTTATTAAGTCCCCAATTATTTTGGGTAACCACTCCTTTTTGATCATTTGTAATCTCTAGTACAATGGAAAGGGCATTCTTCTTGGGAGATTAAAATAAGTAAGATTTAAGAAACTGTTATTTCTCTCAGTTGTCTATTTTCTTGCAAATTCAGGGATTTCTTGGAGTCAACTCAAACTTTGAGTCAATTTTCAAATTTAGTGGAGTATTTATGCCTTGGAAATAAAAAAAAAACACTACACACCAGGGATTGATTTATTGTTATTCATTGTCTAAGCTTAAGAAAATGGTGGTTCAAATGATAATAATACATATTAAACTTAAATGTATGCTGTGCAGCCAATTATTAAATATTTGCCAGTATACCCTTGGTCACATCCACCAAAAATAAAGATTCTAACCCCCAAGATATTTTCCTGAGTGTTTAAATGACCCCAATTTTCTCATTTTTAATGACCTTTAACTCTTGTATCATTTCCACCTTCCTGGTATTCTAAAATTCTGACTTTCTTAGATCTGAAAATTGCTTCTATCTCTGTTAGTTCCAATAGCAATCCTCTGACACCAACTTGTGAATATCCCTCTTAAACTTTGGAGACAGTATGACATGAGAGAGATTTCAGGACCTAGAGTCAGGAAATCTGAGTTTAAATATTGACTCCATCATATACCAGTTGTGTGCTCATGGGCACCTCCCTTCATCTCTCTGAGCATCAATTTTCTCACCTGGGAAGAAAATAGACAACGGAGAGAAATCACAGTTTCTTAAGATATAAATCTTACTTTTTTTAATCTCCCAAGGAGAATGCCCTTTCCATCTACTTCATAAGGTTGCCATGAGGAAAATATTTTGTAATCCTTCAAATACTATGTAAATTTAAGGTGTTATTAGTATTAACTCAATATACTAGATGTCACTTGGCTAGGGTGGAATACATTGAAGTTCTCAGCTCTAGTACTCTGTATGTCATAATTCTATTTATTCAGTATAAGTTTGGATTAGACATTTTTGACAGTCATATCACATAGATTGAAACTGAGCTTTCCTTAAGTCTGTTTCACAAGAAATGCTTTGTATGTCTTCCCCATCCTAAAATTCTGATATTGCTTTATTAAATTAAGTTCAAAACTTTATACTTATGATTGTTATATTTATTCTTGGTAGATATAACTAATCATTACAGCCTACAGGTGGTTTTGGACACATTTTCTGTCATACAATGAATTATTCTTTCCCTCCTAGCTTCAGATCTTTTGCAAATTTTATAAGCATATAATCTAAGCCCTTCATCAAGTCATCAATAATAATATTAAACAGCACAGAACTCAAGACTACTTTTGAAGTCTTCTTATATTTACTCATAATAAATTGATTATAGATTGGCAATTTAATGAATTAATATGTTTATTGGTGTGGGCACTTCCTCCAGGAACTTCAACAATTTAGCAGACACGTCTTTCAGTTTCTCAATTTTCTTCTATGTGGAATCTTGCTACTGTCTTTCCAGAAATTCTTTGTAGGCTACTAAGCCCACACCTTAAAAGATATCAAAGAAAGGGGGAAAAGACCTATGTGTACGAAAATATTTATTGCAGGACTTCTTGTGATAGCAAAACATTGGAAATTAAAGGGTGCCCATCCACTGGGAATGGATATACAAAGTATGGCATGTGAATATAATGGAATGTTACTGTGTTGTAAGGAATAATAAAAGAGGTAGTTTCAGAGAAAGCCAGGAAGACTTGTATGAACTGATACAGAAGAGAGTAAGTAGAACTAGGAGAACAATACATACAATAACAACAATACAAAGAAAAACAACTTTGAAAAACCTTAGAACTTTGATCAATGTATTGACCAACTCCAATTACTTTTTTTTAAATAGCATTTTATTTTTCCAATTATATGAAAAGAAAAATTTTAGTGTTCATTTAAAATATTGACTTCCAAATTTTTCTCCCTCCCTCCCATACCTTCTTTTAAAATATATTGGGGTGGGGCAGGTAGATGGAGCAATGAATAGAGCATCAACTTCATAGTCAGGAGGACCTGAGTTCAAATTCACCCTCAGACACTTACTGGATGAGTGACTCCAGGTGAGTCACTTAACCCTAACTGCCTCTCAAAAACAAACAGAAAAGTAGCTGCTGCAGGCCAGGAAATGAAAGGTGAAATAATACAGTGGGAGAAGATGATGCAGGCTGATATCTGGGACCAATTTGGGACTACAAACCAGTTCTTCTTAAACTATGGGTCATAACCCCATATGGGGTCACACAACTGAATGTGGGGGGGTTGCAAAAAATTTGGCAACAATAAAATGTTTCTGAATGCACAATGACCAAAAATTAACTCAAAATAAAATACATAAAGAATTATAGGCATTTCTGGCAGCACTTGTCCATGTTGCATCATGTAACTTCACTGTAGCCTTGGTTCTGAACACACAACATGTGCACTTTGCACATGCACATACCATCATGCCAAAAACACTACCAGAAACACCTCAACTTTGATTCAAGACTACTGTATGTTACAAATTGCGGTATTTTTAGTGTGTATACAAAGTTTTCTGCGCTTACAGAAACATGAAAAATAAAGATTTTTATATTTTCTTACCATCATTCCTTAGCAAGAAAGTATCAAATTAGTGTATCTTCGAATTGTATTGTGTTAAAATGTTTGATTTCAAAAATCGCTGTTACTTCCTTCTTCTACAGAAGTGTTTAATTGCTGCAAGTAAAGACAAAAGCCCTTTAGTACTACTTCTCCACCACCACCATCAATGTGTATGTGTGAACATCAATTTTTTAAAAATTAAGCACAAATGTAAGTTCATACACTAAAGCTAATATTTATTTGCAAAATTATTTGCAATATTTATTCATATTTTAGGACAAAATATTTTTCAGTTATGGATAAGTGGCTAAATTTAGACAGAAGAGGTAAAAATACTGATGATGATGTAGCAGAGTCTTCACTACCAAATACACCTAAATTGACAAAAAAGCCTTTTCCCCAAGATGGTGCCAAAGGTGAAGAAGGAAGCCATTGTCCTCCCCAGGACAGAAGCCAAGGCCAAGGCTTTGAAGGTTAAGAAGATGGTGCTGAAGGGTGTCCATAGTCACAAAAAGAAGATCTGAACATCCCCCACCTTCCAGCAACCCAAGACACTAAGACTTCCAAGGCAGCCCAAATACCCTAGGAAAAGTGCCCCTCAGAGAAATAAGCTTGATCACTATGCCATCATTAAGTTTCCTTTGACCACTGAGTCTTCTATGAAGAAAATTGAGGACAACAACATGCTAGTCTTCATTGTGGACATCAAGGCCAACAAGCATCAGATCAAACAGGCTGTGGCCAAGGTCAACACACTGATCTGGCCTGATGGAGACAAGAAGGGCTATGTCCATCTTGCTACAGCCTACAATGCTTTAGATGTTGCAAAAGAAATTGGAATCATCTAGCTTACTGTGTCCAGCTGTGTCCCATTCCACCTACTATAAAAAGTCTTCCAGAAAAAATATTGACAAGAAAAAGAAAATATATTGAATTGTGGCTCTCAAGAGGGCAAAGTTTAAACAGATTATCAAAATTAAAAGATGAAGATGTTATATTTTTGACAGAGAAGAAATCTAATTTTGTTAATTTTTTTCCATAATTACTTACAGCTTTCAAAACTGTGTTATTTGTTGGATATTTTTGAAAAACTCAATGGCTTAAACATGCTGCTTCAAGGAAAAAATTGTCACATGTTAAAAGGCAAAATTGAAAGTTTTACTTAAAAAGTTAACATATGGAAGAATAGGGTGGAAAATGATTCTTTAGAAATGTTTGCAGCTAGAGAGGATTTTATAATTAAAAATAACCTTCCCAAAGATTTATTTGCAAGAATTATAATTGATCATCTGAAGTGCCTGGAAACAGTTTCAGAAATACTTCCCTTCAAATTTTGATTCTAAAAAACTAAGTTGGGTTCATGAACCATATTCAGTTAAAATAAAAAATGTCAGTAATCTGTCATTAAAAGTTCAAGAAGAATTTGCCAAGTTATCAAGTGACACAGGTTTAAAACTCAAGTTTCCTAAAAAAAATCATTAAATGAATTTTGACTTGGGATTAGGACAGAATTGCCAACAATTTCTAAAATGGCCATAAACATACTCCTGTCATTTTGTTCTATGTTTCCATGAAATGGCATTCTCAGCATTGACAATTATAAACTCAATATAGATAAACTCTGAAAATCATTGAAGACATTCTACATCCTGCAGTATCAAATATTCTGCCAATATTTAATTCTTTATGTAAAAATAAGTAAGCACGTCCATCTCATTAGTAGGCAAATTTGCTTTTGTCTTTAATGAATGGTAAAATTATATGTATACTAAAGAATTGCTTAAAAATAAATTTCTTTATTCTTTATCATCAGGAAATGTTTGATTTGTCTCCTTATTTTACATATCTAAACTGGGATCATATAAAGATTGCTTGAGTAAAAAGGTGTTGGAAGTAAAAAAAAATATTACAAGCCATGTTCTAGACCATGTACGATGTTTCTTGTGTATAGTAAGCATTTACTTTCTTATATTTGTTGACACAAAACTGTGTAGTAGATAGTGATCTAGGCTTGAAACTAAGATGATCTGAGTTTAAGGCTTGCCTCTGACACATAGTGGCTGTGGAAGCCTGAGCAAATCCCTTAATCCATCAATTTCCCCCACCCCCCAAACTACTCTCTGATACTTTAAAGTTGCAGAGAAGGGACTGACCTGCCATGATGGAAAGACTGTCCTTATCTGAGTGTTCACAATAGCAATGAAATCACAGGTGCCTACTCTAATCCTCCTAAATCTTGATGCCTTCTCTGAGACTATCATTAATTTATCCCACATTATCTTTGTACATAGTTCTATGTTGTCTCCCATATTAGACTGTGAGTTCCTTGTGGGCAGGGACTGTTTTTTGCATTTCTTTGTATCTCCAGTCCTTAGCAGAATGGCTGGCACATAGTAGGCACTTAATAAATGCTTGCTGACTTGTCTTTCATGTTTATAATCCTTACTCTATTGGATTTGTTAAGATAGTGGGAGTATTATGGTGACAAAGTCATTAAACTGCGTATGGACTAGGGTGAGAAGGGTGAGCAGAGCCTGGCGGAGGTCTCTCTAGGCTATTTACAGTAACTTCATTAACTTTAGGAATCTAATCTCCAAGCATATTATATCAAGGATTCAGGAAAAGAAATGACAGATGGAAAGGTTAGGTAGTCCTTGGTCCTTGGGGCTGGTACATGCAATTAGCCAGATGCTACAGGAAGAAGATGGTTATAATAAAATCACAATGCAGAATCAACAGAGGATAGGTCAAGATAACCAGAGGATAAATTGAGGCAGTGATAGGTCAGTGTACTAGCACTGTTACCAGGAGCATGGAGGACCATATTCCTCCCAAGTTTGAATTGGAGGAACCAATACAGGACAAAGCAAATTGTAATATATAACAACCCATAAAGGACATACAGTTCCAACAGTTTTCACTTAATCATCAGAGTTGTATGTCTTTCTTGGTTGTTTTATGACATTGTGGTTTGTTTGAGTGATGATTGTGGAGGAACCGCACCTTCTGCTTTTGGCTTTGGTGTGAGTGAGATGGTGCTCATCAGATATAAGGTACAGCATCCATAGAGGAAGCTGGATTCAAGCCATGAATGCACAGTGACTATGGCCCCCATAGCTCCTACCAAAGTCATCAGAAGGTTGGCCACCAAAGGGTGATTGGCTTAATCTATGCAGAATTAATATAGCAACTGTATAATTCTTTTACATTACTTCATGACCCCATCCACAATAGAAAGTGGAGATGAGAAAAAAAGTTCTTGACTACCAGCAGGACTCCTGATTGGTACTTGGTTTCAATGTAGGCTACAATTTCTAGGGAGGGTCTGTGAACAGTAGAAACCAGAGAACATAGGATGTTAGAGCTGACCCATAACACATAGGATGGACCTTAACTAATAGAATGTTTGAGTGGGAAAGACTTGGAGACTACCTAACCCAAAGGTTCTTAACCTGGGCTTTGTGAACTTGTTTTTGCTTTTTAAAATATATTTTGTTATTAGTATTTCAATATAATTGGTTCCTTTTGTAATCATATGTATTTATTTTATGCATTTAAAATGATTCTATTGAGAAAGTGTCCCCAGACTTTACCAGACTATCCAAGGGGTCCAGGACACAAACAAGATTAAGAATCCCTGATTGGGGGCGGCCAGGTAGCACAGCAAGTAAGAGCACCGGCTCCAGTGTTGAGAAGACCTGGAGATCGAATCCCGGGCTCAGACACTTAGCACCCACCCAGAAACACCTGGCCGTGTAACCTTGAGCAAGTTACTTAACCCCAATTGCTTAGGGGTGGCCAGGTGGCTCAGCGAGTAAGAGCACCGGCTCCAGTGTTGGGACGACCTGGAGATCGAATCCCGGGCTCAGACACTCAGCACCACACCCAGAAATAACTGGCCTTGTAACCTTGAGCAAGTTACTTAACCTCAATTGCTTAATAAAAAAAAAAAGAATCCCTGATTTAGGTCAACATCCTGATTTGACAGAAAAGGAAACTGTGGACTAAAGAGCCTAAATGGCTACTGTAAGGTTACATAGGAAGTTAAAGGCAGAGTCAGGAATAGAACACAGGTTTATTGGCTCCCAGACTGGTGCTCCCTCCACTCAAACCATGTAGAATGTTCAAGGTACTTCAAATATAAATGACAAAGAGGTCCATAGAGTGAGCAGGAGATGCAGAAGCAGCCAGTGCTTTGAAACTAGTCATCACTGAGGTTGATTCATATCACTATTTTTCTGGAGAGCAAAATTGTACAATTTCATCATCAGGGTTCACTTGGACTTCTGCAGGTCATTTGGTCCAAACGATTCAGCAGTTGTTCATGGACCATCCTGACATCATATGTACCATCTGCTTTTATCATGTAGGCATGCCAATGTTTTCTAAACTCTCTCATTACTTGTCTACAGACTCCAGATGGCAGGATAAAGTCATTCTTCAAATTACTGGTAGGAGCAATGGCCTGGAACTCTTTGTGTCCTTCTGAGATGGCCTTCTGAATGGCAGTGCATTCTACCCAGATGCCTAGTGGGTAGACAGCATTTTCCGTGTTGCATCCTGAAAAAATATTCCCATGCAGGGTCAGGAGAGCTGACCCACTGGGAAGTTACTATAGGAACAGTAGGCAAACTCCTTGGCTTCTTGGCTCCTGAAAATGAGTTGTTTCATCTGAGTTGTATCTAAAGGCCCCCAAGTACTTGGACATGGGACCAGATCAAAAAGCATGTAAGCCATGACCTTGATCCTGATAACTCTCAGGTTTACAGGAGGCAGGCAGTAGTTGCTGGGGATAGGAGCTAGAAATCAAAAGGGTGTTGGCTTAACCAACCCCAATTTCAAGGGAACTACTAATGAAGTCTGATAGTCATCTCTAGACAGAAGTGATGGACTTAATATGCAAAATAAGACATACATACATACGTAGATCTGGAGTCATTGGCAAAGAGTCAAGATGTGCCTTAAGCCCCCTCATGGAAGAACCCTTGGAGGGGGGCAGAAAGGGGAAATAAAATCTGCTTAATATTTAGGCAGTGGGGGCCAGGCAGTCTATGCTATATACAAAAGTATTTTTATTTGGAGTTTTGTTAATTCCAGAATGAAGTAAAAAAGAAATTCTCCATAGAACATTTAACCAAAGCACCACAAGACTTTCCTTATGTACTTTAATATTTGGGAAGTCAAGCATAAAACATTGAATGACCCATCTACCCTTTTTCCTTCTCCCCAAATGATTGGCCTACCTCCCTTTTGGTCTCATAAATACTCTTGATGGTATTTTTATGTCATCTATTACACATAAGTCTTCTGGAATAATATGAAGCATCTTTAAATAAGAGTTGGATCCATTTTGTAGTTCAAAATTTGCCTCCTGAATTTACATTCCTGCTTTAATAGGAGAGGTTGCTGAGGGCATGGAGAATAAGAATTTGATTGGGCTTCCTTTCTAGGGATTCCCCCAGTTCCATGAAGGTGGTCTCCTATTCTTCATTCTCTTGCTCTTCATTTGCATGTTTATTGTCCGAGGGAACCTCACGGCTTTTTATTGCTACAGTGGATTACACCCAGATTCACACACTCATGTATAACTTGTCAATATCTTCTTCCTCCATGCCAAAAATGTTCTCCAACACAAATGGTGTTTAGAAGATCATCTCCATCAGTAATATAGATAGATTTCTTCTACTCACTGGGGGTGGGGGTGGTGTCAGAAGACTTCCATTCAATTGCCATAGCTATCAATAGGGACATTGCCACTTGTAGTCCCCTCTACTGTTTGATCAGTGTAACCCCTAAGTTGTGGACCCAACTGACCCCTACCTCCTTTGGTTTCTTTGTGCTGGTCCCTGCAATTAGATAGTTTACCACACTACCCTTCTGTGGCTCCATTATCTCTTCTGTGACTTTTCCTTTGTGCAGAGCTTGGTCTTCACAAACACTTCCATGAAACAAGGAACCAGGAAATTAAACAGACTATGAAGAAAGTCTTTGACCCGAGAAGATATTTACCATGTCACAGAGTTAATTCTAGGTCACAATATCTGTGCCCTCTAACAAGGAGTCTATTTACCATGTATTGAACCCTTCATCAATTAGACTCTGAAATAATCATGTATTTTTATGTGCCCAACAATTGATTTTTCTCCTCTAGGCTAGATCTCTCCTACATGAACTAGCACTTGGGTAGGATGAGAAAAATCCTCTGAAAAGTTTACTCAGGGAAGGAGGTGTAATGGGAATGTAAATTTTAAAGATCTTCCCTGCCCCTAGGCTAAAGTGCACCTGGAGCCTGGGGTGGGAGGCTTGTTTTTCAGTAGATACTTCTTGATTGGCCAGTGAGTTAATAAGGTTGTTACATTCTCTGAGCCAGGAGAAGGCTATATAAGCCCTGATGTGTAGCTTTGTTTTGGGGCTCACTTTGAGAAGTGTTCTATGATTTGATCAGATGAAACTCTGGGAAGTGTTGTCCAGAGCCCCCAGGCTTTGAAACCCAAATGTTGATTTGGTATGGATGTAATGGTTGGACAGTTTGGAAACTGTCTACTTGATCTGTTTCTCTGTCTTGATAATTCTGTCTGTATAGTCTGAAGTTCGGGGTGCTGACCTTTTTCCCCCAAACTAGGTAAATGATACATATTTGACTGATTAAAGTAAGCTTGTTAACCCATTTTGAGTTGCTTTCCTTTATCAAAGCAGATCTAAGAACCTCTGTTGGCAGCAAACCCTGGGGACACTTGGGGTGCTTGCTGCTACAAGAGGAGAATGTATATTGACCTCAATTATTTAGGAATAGTAGAAGCATGCCTTTACAATTCTAGATACAGCACTGTAATATCCCTTGAAGGCATATAAGGAGGATGGAGGTAAGTAATAATCACATTTATTGCATTTACTTTCAAATAATTACCTTCCTATTTCTTCAGTGTTGTCAACTCCTTACTCTCACCCCATATATCTTGTCTGTTGCCTAAATTTATGATTTTACCTTCAAAACATCACTTTTATGGTCCCTTTTCTCCACTCAGCCACCAGCTTTATTCATGTACTTATCTCCTCTAGCCTACATGACCACAGCAGCCTTCTACTGCTTCAAATCACTTCTTGCTCATCTATCCTGCACATAGATGTCAAAGTTACTTTCTAAAATGTAGATCTAATCATATTACCTCATTCCTCAATGAGCTTCTGAAGCTCCAAATTACTTCCAGGACTAAATACAAATTCCTTTATTTGCCATTGAAAGCTTTTTACAACCCAGCTCCTTCCTACCTTTCCAGATCTTGAACTTTATTGTTCTCCTTGCATTCTATGGACCAATTACATTGGCCTATTAGCAGTTTCTTGAATATGACAGTCCATCCCCAAGTTCCTTGCCTTTGAATTGACTTTCTTCCATGAAACAGAAAGTTTTTCCACATACCTTTGCTTCCTAGATTCCCTAGATTTTTCCCATACTCAGTACAAATCCTATCTTTTGCAGAAAACCTTTCCTAGCATCTCCTCATGCTAAAGCCTTTGTCTTTCAGATTACTTTCATCTATATTCTATGGATCTATTATTTACATGTCTTGTCCTTTAGAATAAATACTCTTTGAGGGATGGGACTATTTTGGGCTTTTATTTGGATCCTGAGGGCTTAACATTCTGTTTAGGTGTTATATGTGTTTATATGTTGCCTGACTGATCTTTCCATGTATGAACAAAAGGTCTTTGTCTTGTTAGTAAGTAGGGTCAAACTTATTTTACTTATGTTCATTTCTATAGTTGGAACTGTGGATGTAGTTTGAGAAGCTCTTCCCAAGTTTTTAGGTGGTACTCAATTATTGCTGTGTAGTTTTGTTAACTCAAGATATATAAAATAATAAAGGGGAGGGAAAAGTTATAACCCACTTTTCAATCAATTACACATTTTCCTCAAAAATAAACATTATATATATGTATATATAATACACACATTCTTAAATATATAATAATCCTCCATCTTAAGCCTTTTAGTACATTTTAAAAGGAAGACACATTTTATAAGGATTTAAATTTCATATACATAGGTGACAAAAATAACAGCTCATATTTGTATACTACTCTAAGATTTGAAAAGTACATTTCAAATGCTGTGAGGTCAGTAGTCCAAGGAATATTAGGGTCAAATAGCAGGAATAATTTCCCCAAAGTTACTTAGCTGGTAGTGGCATCTGGAACTTCCAACTCAAAATCCAGTTCTCTTTTCAATATAGGTTAAATACATTTTAAAGTCATATACTGTAATAAAAACTGACGTTTTCTTGTAGGGCTAAATATAGAACTCAAGTAACTCATTTTGAACATTGTTTTGGTTAAAATATTTTGTTGTGGTAAATGTTAGTGTTGGAGAAGATATGACATAAAATACCCTTTTAAATGTTTTTCATTTTTACAATGCTTTATGTAATCTGATGAATTTGATTAGTACCCATACTGTAGCACCTTTCACCTCTCACACAGACTTTGCAGACATACTAATTCTCTGGACTGTCTATTTATCAATTTCCTCTTGAGACCCCATTGGTGTTCCTCCATTTACATCGACCAGTTACTCACAATAATAATACTTCAAGAGCTTAAACATGATGATTTACTTAACAATAAGTCAAAAAAGAAAGGACAAAATTAGTTAGCAAGCATTCATTGAACATTTACTATCTGCTAGGCACTGTGATAAGTTCTGGGGACATAAAAACAGAAAAAAATCACTGTCCTTGCATTTAAGTGTCTCACCTTATAATGGAGGAGGTAATAGGTAAATAACTGTACATGTATGATAGTTAAGAACATATGGAAGGGGGCATGCAGGGGCAGGCCGGGAAGGCACGGCCCGCAGAGGCAAGTGTTGAAGAGGCCTGATCAACTGGGGCGGGGGGAGTTGTCCCACCAACCACAAGGGCCACTACCAGGCCTATCACCAAAGGGCTAGGACGGGAAAGAGCAAGGTAAGAACCAAATGCAGGGGCCCCTGTTCGGGACAGCAAATACTTCTGGGACTACCACTCCATAGCTCAGAAATTAAAAAAAAAAAAAGCCCCTATCAGGACCTCCAAAGACCAGGATGACAGAGTAAACCTCGCCTGCTTCACCCCCCCCCCCAACCCTGAAAACATAATAACTATTGCCCCAGGGCAAAACCCTCTACAGTAAAGGCTTAAGATCCCTAGAGGAAGGTCATGGCTAGGGTCTTGCCTCACAATGGGTAGAAAGCAGACTACAAAGACTCTAGAGTCCTACTATCCTCAGAGGGAGGAACCAAACTCAGAGGGAGACAATGTGGATTCCACACCCACAGCTGAAACATCAACAGGGAAATGGTCCCAAGCACAGAAAGCTCTCCTAGATGAGCTCAAAAGGAACTTTGAAAACCAAATGAGAGAGATAGAAGAAAAAATGAATAATTCTCTCAAAACCAAATTTGCAGAATTAGAAAAACATTATAAGGAAGAAAACATCTCTCTAAAAAGAAAAGTGTATGATATGGAAAAGGAGGTCCAAAAATTAACCAAGGAAAATGATTTGCTAAAAACTAGAATCAACCAAATTGAAACAAATAACTCTATGAGGAACCAAGAATTAGTCAAACAAAACAACAAGAATGAAAAATTAGAAAAAGAGCTAAAATACCTCAATGGAAAAATAACTGACCTGGAAAACAGATCCAGGAGAGATAATCTGAGAATCATAGGCCTACCAGAAAATCATGATGAAAAAATGAGCCTGGACAACATTCTTCAAGAGCTCATTAAGGAAAACTGCCATGAGAACCTGAGGGTAAAAGAGAAATTGAGAGAATCCACTGGACACCTGCTGAAAGAGATCCCAAATTGAAAAGTCCTCAAAATGTTGTGGCCAAACTCCAGAACTACCAGGTAAAGGAGAAAATACTTTAAGTGGCCAGAAATAAACAATTCAAATATTGAGGGTCAACAGTGAGGATCCCACAGGATTTGGCAGCCTCTACAATGAAAGATTGGAGGCTGTGGAATACAATTTTCAGGAAGGCAAAAGAGCTCGGGTTACAACCCAGTGAGACTGAGCATATTCTTCCAGGCAAAGAGATGGACATTCAACCATATAACAGAGTTCCAGACCTTCCTTATGAAAAAGACCTCAATGGAAAATCCAACCTCCAATTATGAGATGCAAGAGTGATGTAGAAAGGTAAACAAGGTAAACACACCCACATACACACACACACACACACACACCCTGCTATTTAATAAGAGCAAACTGTTTATAGACAAGTAGAAGGTATGAGTATAAAATACAAAAAATGACGATTAAAAAAATCTTATTAAGGGCTACAAAGGGATTGCAATGTAAGAAGAGGAATGAATGAAGTGGAAAAGGATAAATTATGCTATACAAAGAGGCATAAAAACAATATAGCAGAGGAAAAGAAGGGAGGGAGATGAGAATCATATGAGCTTTTCCCTCATTGGTTCTGGTGCAAGGAGGGAGTAACAACCAATTAAGAATAGGACTCTATGGAGAAGAAACACAAAAAATATCATTTTAGAGGGAAAGAGGGGAAGAAGAGAAGCTTTCCATGAGATTTGTTCCTGTCACTCTTGGTGAGAAGAAGAAATAACATACTTCATTAAGTATAAAAATATCCTACAGGCAGTAGGAGGGTGAAGGGACTATGAAAGGGGGGGGTGGTTAGTAGGGAGGGATGAAGTAAGGGGGAAGGGGAGGAAAAAGGAGGCGGGTTGATAAGGGAATACTGAGGGAGGCAGTGGTCAAAAGGAAAACTATTAAAGGGGGGAAGGAAGAAGGGGGAAAATATGAGCGTTAACAGGGGAGGGAATAGGATGGAGGGAAAGAAACAGATAACAATCATAACTGTAAAGGTGAATGGAATGAACTCTCCCATAAAATGGAGATGGATAGCAGAATGGATTAGAAATCATAATCATACAATATGCTGTTTACAAGAAACACATCTGAAACAGAGGGATACACACAGGGTAAAGGTAAAATGCTGGAGTAAAATATATCATGCCTCAGCTAAAGTAAAAAAAGCAGGGGTAGCAATCCTTATCTCAGAGAAAGCAAAAGCAAAAATTGACCTAATTAAAAGAGATAAGGAAGGAAACTATATCCTGTTAAAAGGCACCATCAAGAATGAAGCAATATCATTACTTAACATATATGCACCAAGTGGTATAGCATCCAGATTCCTAGAGGAGAAGGTAAAGGAATTAGAGGAAGAAATAGATAGCAAAACTATACTAGTGGGAGACCTTAATCTCCCCCTCTCTGAACTTGATAAATCCAAACTCAAAATAAACAAGAAAGAAGTTAAGGAGGAGAACAGAATTTTAGAGAGGATAAGTATGATACATCTCTGGAGAAAACTGAATGGGGATAAAAAGGAATATACTTTCTTCTCAGCAGTTCATGGCACATACTCAAAAATTGACCATGTTCTAGGGCATAAAAACCTCGCAATTTTATGCAGTAAGGCAGAAATATTAAATGCATCCTTCTCAGATCATGATGCAATAAAAATTATATGAAATAAAGGGCCATGGAAAGACAGACTAAAAACTAATTGGAAATTAAACAATTTAATCCTAAAGAATGAGTGGGTCAAACAAGAAATTATAGAAACAATCAGTAATTTCATTCAAGAGAATGATAATAATGAGACAACATACCAAAATTTGTGGGATGCATTAAAGGCAGTTCTTAGGGGAAGTTTTATATCCCCAAGTGCATACATGATTAAATTAGAGAAAAGGGAGGTCAGTAAATTCGGCATGCAATTGAAAAACCTAGAAAAATAACAAATTCAAAATCCCCAGTTAAATACTAAATTAGAAATATTGAAAACGAAAGGAGAGATTAATAAAATTGAAATTAAGAAAACTATTGAATTAATAAATAAAACTAAGAGCTGGTTTTATGAAAAAAAAAAAACAATAAAATTGATAGACCCTTAGTCAATATGATAAAAAAGAAAGAAGAAAACCAAATTATGAGTATCAAAAATGAAAAGGGTGAATGTACCACCAATGAAGAGGAAATCAAAACAATAATTAGGAATTTATTTTTCCTAATTGTATGTGCATAAATTTGACAATCTTAGGGAAATGGATGAATATTTACAAAAATACAAGTTGTCCAGATTAACTGAAGAGGAAGTATCTTACTTAAATAAACCCATCTCCGAAAAAGAAATTGAACAAGCCATCAGTCAACTCCCTAGGAAAAAATCTCCAGGGCCAGATGGATTTACTAGTGAATTCTATCAAACATTTAAAGAAAAATTGATTCCAATACTCTACAAACTATTTGGGAAAATTAGTGAAGGAGTCCTAACAAATTCTTTTTATGACACAAATATGGTATTGATACCTAAATCGTGAAGAGATAAAATGGAGAAAGAAAAATATAGACCAATTTCCCTCATGAATATAGATGCAAAAATTCTAAATAAAATATTAACAAAAAGACTACAGCAACTTATCTCAAGAATTATGCACTTCGATCAGGTAGGATTTATTCCAGCAATGCAAAGACAGTTTAATTATAGGAAAACCATCAGTATAATTGATCATATCAACAATAAAACTAGCAGAAATCAGATGATTATCTCAATAAATGCAGAAAAGGCTTTTGACAAAATACAACATCCATTACTATTAAAAACACTAGAAAGTATAGGAATTAATGGAACTTTCCTTAAAATAATAGCTAGTATCTATTTAAAGTCATCATCAAGTATTATATATAATAGGGAGAAGCTAGAAGTATTTCCCATAAGATCAAGAGTGAAACAAGGGTGTCCACTATCACCCCTCTTATTTAATCTGGTACTAGAAATGTTAGTAGTAGCAATTAGAGAAGAAAAAGAAATCAAAGGAATCAAATTAGGCAAAGAAGAGACCAAGCTATTACTCTTTGCAGACGATATGATGATGTACTTAGAGAATCCTAGAGAATCAAGTAAGAAATGACTTGAGACAATAAATATATTTGGCAAAGTTGCAGGTTATAACATAAACCCACATAAATCCTCAGCATTCCCACATATTTCCAATGAATTTCAACAGCAAGAGATAGAAAGGGAAATCCCATTTAAAGTTACTGTAGACATTATAAAATATTTGTGAATCTACCTGCCAAAACAAACCCAGGACCTATATGAACACAACTACAAATCTCTTTTCACACAAATAAAGTCATATCTAACTAATTGGAAAAACATCAATTGCTCATGGTTGGGTTGAGATAATGTAATAAAAATGACAATTTTACCTAAATTGAATTACATATTTAGTGCCATACCAATTAATTTACCAAAAAAACTACTTTATAGAGCTAGAAAAAATAGTAACAAAATTCATTTGGAAGAATAAACGGTCCAGAATATCAAGGGAATTAATGAAAAGAAATGCTAGGGAAAGTGGACTAGCTATACCAGATTTCAATCTGTATTATAAAGCAGTGGTCATCAAAACTACTTGGTACTGGCTGAAGAATAGAGGAGTGGATCAATGGAATAAATAGGCACACAAGATTCAGAAGTCAACAACTATAGTAATCTATTGTTTGATAAACCCCAAGACCCCAGTTTTTGGGATAAGAACTCACTATTTTACAAAAACTGCTGGGAAAACTGGAATATAGTATGGCAGAAACTGGGCATAGACCATTATCTAACACCATATACCAAAATCAAGTCTAAATGGGTGCATGATCTAGGTATAAAGGTTGATACTCTAAGAAGTCTCTGAAAACAAAGAATAGTTTACCTGTCAGATTTGTGGAGAGGGAAAGACTTTATAACTAAAGAGAATTAGAGAACAATATAAAATGTAAAATGGATAATTTTGACTATATGAAATTGAAAAGCTTCTGTACAAACAAAGCCAATGTAACCAAGATTAAGAGGGAGGTGGGAAATTGGGAAAGAATTTTTACAACCTATGTCTCTGACAAAGGACTCATTTCTAAAATACAGAGAATTGAGTCAAATCTATAGGAATATAAGCCATTCCCCAATTAAAAAATATTCAAAGATATGAACAGGCAATTTTCAGAGAAAGAAATTAAACATATTTATAAGCACATGAAGAAATACTCTAACTCACTATTGATTAGAGAAATGCAAATCAAAAGAACTCTGAGGTACCACATCTCACTAGTCAGATTGGCTAAGATGAAAAAACAGGAAAATGACAAATGCTGGAGAGAATGTGGGCAAATTGAAACACTAATGCATTGCTGATGGAGTTGTGAACTGATCCAGCCTTTCTGGAGAGCAATCTGGAATTATGTCCAAAGGGCTATAAATAATTTCATATCCTTTGACCCAGCAATACCACACCTAGGGTTATATCCCAAAGAGATCATAGAAGTGGGAGGAAAAGCCATGTGTACAAAAATGTTTATTGCAGCTCTTTTTTGCGGTGGCAAAGAATTGGAAATTAAGGGGGTGCCCATTAATTGGGGAATGGCTGAACAAATTATGTTATATGCATGTTATGGAATACTATTGTGCTGTAAGAAATGAGGAGCAGATGGACTTCATATTTACCTGGAGAGGCTTATATGAACTGATGCTGAGTGAGAAGAGTAGAACCAGGAGAAATTTGTACACAATTACAGACACAACGTATTTGTGATGACCAATTTTGATAGACTGGACTCTTCTCAGCAATGCAGTGATATAAGTCAATCCCCAAATCCAAAAAAGCTGGAGAGAAATGTGTACATCCAGAGAAAGAACTATAAAGTACTTAGTTTATATCCAGATTAAAGCAAAATACCTGATCTTTTTCCTTTTCTTATTTGGTTTTATGTCCTCTTTACCATTTTTCATTCCATCTGATACAATCCTTTATAACCTGACGTATAATGTGAAAGTATTTACAAATCCTGTACTTGACTGTATACCACCATGGAGGGGAGTGAAGGGAGGGGGACAAAATGTGAAACTGAAGGAATTGTGGAATTGAATCTTGTAAACTAATAGTAAACAAACAAATTAATAAAAAAATACTTGAAAAAAATAACTATTTTACCCTTTGGATCTAGGACCTCAGGAGAGTTTTCTTTGATATTTTCTGGGAGGATGTTGTCCAGGCTGTTTTTTCATCATAGCTTTCCGGTAGACCAATAATTCTTAGATTATCTCTCCTGGATCTGTTCTCCAGGTCAGATGTTTTTCCAATGAGATATTTTACATTTTCTTCTAAGTTTTCAATCTTTATGTTTTGTTTGACTGGTTCTTAATGCATCATAGAGTCATTAGCTTCAATTTCACTGATTCTAATTTTTAGTGAATTATTTTCCTCAGTTAGTTTTTGAAAATCCTTTTCCATATGTTCAGATTCCATTTTTAGGGAGGTATTTTCTCCAGTTGGATTTTGAACCTCCATCCCAGTTCATAAGTTTTACTTTTTTAAGGATTTGTTTTCTTCAGTGAGATTTTTTTGTGACTTTTTTAAAAAGTCACACACTTTTTAAATTACATTAGCCAATGTAATTTAAAAAGAATTGGTCAATTTATCTTCTACCTTTCTAATTTGGCTTTTAAAATCTTTCTTGATCTCTTCCAAGAATGCTTTTTGGGCCTGAGACCAGTTCATATTTACTTCTGTGGTCTCAGGTGTGGATATAGAGTTGATGGTGTCTCTTGAAAATGATTCTTCTCATTCACAATAATAGTATTCAATCATCTTTGGTCTTCCCTTTCCAAGTTGCTTCTGGACCATTGCAACTGCCTATTTCCTGGCTTTTAAAGTGGATGTCTGCTTCTGGGGTAGAGAGGGCTCTGACCCATGCTACTCAAGCTAGGGGTCTGGTTGTTGATTGTGTGTTCTGTAGCCTCTGGGTATCTAGACTGTAGTCAAAGCCAGGAATCTTAGTGTTTCCCCTGGGTTACCCTGAGGCTCACAAAGTAAGGTGTGGGGGAGGGGTGGTCTTGCCATTTCAGGTTACTGGCTCTGTGTCCCTGGGCTACAGAAGGCTCAGCAGCTTTTGGCCTACTGTGCTGGTGTCTGCAGATTTCCATGATTGTGCTAAGGCACACGTGGCTTTCTCGTGTTAGTACTTGCTGACTTCACCCCCCCAACCTCCCTCCACCCCTGGCTTTCAGGATTTCCTGCTGGTCAGCTGAGATGGGGTTTGTTGGGACTACTCCTGCCCTTCACTTCAGGTTTGGCACAGCTTCAGTCACACACTTCTTCTAGGACTCCCAAGCCTGCAGCTGGTATCACTATTTCAGGATTTTATACTAGGGCAATAATCTCTGGGTTTTCAGGGTCAGGGAGAGGGATTAGAACAGCTAGGGTTTACTCCACCATCTTGGCTCCTGGAAGCTCAAGTAGGTGATTTTTAAACATCCAGGCTGTGGGCTGATAGCCCCAGGAGAAGCTGCTGTCACTGCTGTGGGACCTGAACTTTCTCTTACCCAGCTCCAACAGATCCTCCATCCTGTGATGGGAGGTCTATGAATTGTCCCTGTTGTGGGTGAATCTGCTGACTGCTGGCCAGGGCTCACTCTCACTCCACTGTGGTCTGGTCTCTGGTTTGCATTGGTCTTCTCTACTTCTCTTACTTGATTTTCAAAATCCTTCTTGAGCTCTTCCCTGGCCTGAGACCAATTCATATTTTTCTTGATGTTTTTTTTTGTAGGAGCTTTGTCTTTGTTGTCTTCTTCTGGTTGTATGTTTTGATCTTCCTTGTCACCAAGAAAATAAGATTCTATAGTCTTATATTTTCCTCACTCTTTGCTCATTTTCCCAGCCAATTACTTGACTTTTTAGCACTTTATTAAGTGGAAGGCATACTGCCCCCAGCTTCAGGGGTTTTGTGTAGTTGTTTTCAGAGATATTTCTAGGGGCCTGTAAGTTTTCAGTTCTTCCAAGGTGTTATGATCAAAGGAGAGGTACTTACTCCTCTCCTGGCCTGTGATCTGGTCTGTGAGCAATGACAAGCACTCTTTTCTGCCTTGTAACTGTGAGGAAGGTCCCCCTCCACTGTTGCCACAGGCTCTACCACACCAGCACTCCTACTTGCCCCAGGACTGCCACCCAAGACTGCAATTCATATCCAAACACAGGCAAAGCAAGAGAATCCTGCCTCAGAGCCAACAAAGAGATCCCTGCAATCACCCTCTAATTAGCTGCTTGATTCCCGCACTGTCTGCAGGCCAAGAAATCTAGAAGCAGCTGCTATCGCCACCTTGGGACTGGGGCTGGACCATGCTTGTCTCTCACCGGGTAAGAAACCTTTCCTGTTAACCTTCGAATTTATATTTGGTGATAATGGGTTGAGAAGTCTGGAAACTGCTGCAGTTGCTAGTGATTCAGTCCCCTAAGGACTGCTCCAGCCCTGTCTGTGCCAGTATGGCCCTTGCTGGGCTGCATTCCTTACCCAGCCCTGTACAATAGACAATTCCTATCAACTTTCCAGTTTGTCTTGGTCTGGAAATTTGTTTCAGTCTGTCATTTTGTGACTTCTGCTGCTCTAGAATTGGTTTAAAGCCATGTTTTACAGGTATTTTGAGGGGTTTGGAGGAGGGCTAAAGCAAGTCCCTGCTTTTACTATGCCATCTTGTTTCCTTCCATTTTTTTTCATCATGAATCCTTTGAAATTGTCTTGGATCATTGTATTGATAAGAGTAGGTAAGTCTTATAGTTAATCATCATTACTGTTCTTATGCACAATGATCTCCCAGTATTTCTCACTTCACTTTGCATCAGTTCATATAAGCCTTGACATGTTGTTATTGTTGTTTTTCTGAAACCATATACCATTTCTTATACCACAATAGTACTTCATCACAATCATATATCACAACTTGTTCAGGCATTGATAAATAGTCCCTCAATTTTGGTTCTGCCTGCAAACCAATTATGCTGTTGTTTAATTGTTCAGTTGTGTCTGACTCTTTGTGATCCTATGGCACACAGAATGCTGGGCCCATCTATCCTCCACTATCTCTCAAAGTCTGTCCAAATTAATTTTTATTTTTCCATGACACTATCTATCCATCTCATTCTCTGCTATCACCTTTCCTTATGTCTTCAATCTTTCCCAACATTAAGGTCTTTTCCAATGAGTTATGTCTTCTCGTTATGTGACTAAAATATTTGAGTTTTAGCTTCATTATTTTACCTGCCTGCAATTAGTCTAAATTAATTTCTTTAAGTATTGACTGATGTGACTTTCTTTCTATCCAAGGGACTCTCAAAAGTCTTCACTAACACCACAATTTGAAAGTACTGATTCTTCAGTGCTCAGTTTTCCTTATAGCCCAACTCTCACAATCATACATTGCAACTTAAAAAAATCATGGCTTTGGGGTGGCCAGGTAGCACAGCGAGTAAGACCATAGCTCCAGTGTCGGGATGACCTGGGGATCGAATCCTGGACTCAGACACTTAGCACCCACCCAGAAACACCTGGCCATGTAACCTTTAGCAAGTTACTTAACTACAATTGCTTAGAGGCGCCCAGGTGGCTCAGTGAGTAAGAGTACCGGCTCCAGTGTCGGGATTACCTGGGGATCAAATCTGGGCTCAGATACTCAGTACCACACCCAGAAATAACCGGCTGTGTAACCTGGAGCAAGCTACTTAACCCCGATTGCTTTAAAAAAAATCATAGCTTTACTGATACAGACCTATGCTGGCAAGGTGATGTCTGCTTTTTAGTATGCTGTCCAGATTTTCCATAACTTTCCTTTCAAAGGTAAGTGTCTTTTAATTTCATGGCTATAGGAATTATCTTCAGTGATCTTTGAACCCAAATATGTAAAATCTGATACTGCTTCCATTTCTTTTTCCTCTATTTGCCAGGAAGTAATGGAAGCAGTTGCCAAGATATTGATTTTTTTGATGTTAAGCTTCAATCCAGTTTTTATACTCTCCTCTTTTGCCCTCATTAAGAGGCTTCTTAATTCTTTACTTTCTGATGTCAAGGTGGTATCATCTGCATGTCTGAGATGGTTGATATTTTCTCCCAGCAATCTTAATTCTGGCTTTTGATTCTTCCAGTCTGGCATTTGCCCGATCTACTCTGTATTTATAAACTAAATAAATAAGGTGAAAGTATACTGTCTTGTCATACTCCTTTTCCAATATTAAACCAATCAGGTGTTCCATATTTGGTTCTTACTGTTACTTCTAAGGAGACAAGAGGATCTGATACTCCCTTCTCTCCAAGGACTTGTTAAACTTGTTGTGATCCAAATTGATTTCATTGAAATACAATTATCACAATATACATTTTTTTTAATTTCATGGACTCCAGGTTAAGAACCCCTGCCCCAGAACATTATCTGGAGTTGACCACACTTCATAAGCAACCCATTCAATTTGAAAGTAACAAGCACACGATCAGTCTGCTAATCCACCTGGCAGTAGTCATTTTTCTTCTTCCATATACTTCCCAGCTATCACTCTATTCCAATGGACTGGTAATAGAACAATAAATACAATGAATTTGTCAGCTTCTCTGTTGCACCAGAGCTTTGTGCTAATAATAGCAATCCTCTCAGAGGGAGTGGAGTGTGACCTAGCCAGATGTGGTCTCTAGGTTTCAATAGTGGGGCCTTTATCCTTTCTTGAGCTCTTTGTTGTTGTTTTTTTTTCTTTCCAGGGCCTATTTTAATGCTTGATTACCAGCTTGTAGTATTTTCTGAAGGTGTTGTTTCCAGTTCATGAGGGCTGAATTTGTTGTCTTTGGTATGTTTCCAGGTACCTACTTGGGGCGTTTCCATATACTAGCTGAAAAAGTGAGCTTCTTTGTCAAATTAACAAGCATTTATTAGGTACACATGCCAGACATTGTGCTGCAACAATGGGGATACAAAAAAAGGGAAAATATAATCTCTGCTCTCAAGGGATTCACAGTTTAATGGAGGAGACAATATATAAACAACTATGCACAAAGAAGATACATACTAGACAAACTAAAGGTAGTCTTAGAGGGAAGGTGCTATTATTAATTAGTCCGAATGATTGACTATTATTTTTTGGGCAAATTCTGCCAACAGACTCATAAGCTGTAAGCATGCAACATCATAGCATATAGAGAGTATTTAATGTCTTGCTTAGTATTAGTCCTAAAAGCAGTTTTTCCCACTTAATAGTATGTTTTTTAATTACATGTAAAGATAGTTTTCCACATTCATTTCTGTAAGATTTGAGTTCCCAAGTTTTTTTCTATCTCCCTCCCACCCCACTGCCCTCCCCAAAATGGCAAGCAATCTGATAAAGGCTATATAAGTAGGATCATAGTAAACACATTTCCACATTAGTCCTCTTGTGAAAAAAGAATCAGAACACAAGGAGGAAACCACAAGGAAGAAAAAAACAAACAAAAGTGAAAATAGCATGCTTTGATGTGCATTCAGACTCCACAATTCTTTCTCTGGATGTGGGTAGCATTTTCCATCATGATTCTCAAAAAGCAGTTTTTAAGGATTTACTTTCTACCAAGCTCTGCACTAAACACTAGGCATACACTGACAGGCAAAAAGCAGTCTGTGACCTCAAAGAGTTCACATTCTAATGAGAAAAACAGCATGTAAATAATAAGCCATTCATAAAATTTATAAAAAAAATATAGATGAATGGTAATCTCCCTGGGGAAGGCACTGGGCACTAAGAAGATAGGAGATACCTGCTGTCAAGATTTGAACTGACTCTTGAAAGAAACAAAACAAATTAAGAGATAGAAGTAAGAAGGGAGAACATTCTAGGCATGGACTAATATACAGAAAAAAGAGATGGAATGTATTGCATAAGTAACAGCAAGTATAGGACCACATAACTGTATTCTATTGAATATAGGAAGAAGAAGAAAGTGTAAATAGACTGGAAAGGTAGGAAAGGGTTAGTTTGTAAACATCTTAAATGCAAGGAAACTTTAAATTTGATCTTAGAGGTAACTGAAAGTCATTAGAGATTTTCCAATGTGACTGTGTTTTAAGGAAATCACTTTGGTAGCTGAGTGGAGGAAGAATTGAAGTGAGGAGAGATTTGGAACATGGAGATTCAATTAGAAGGCTAATTTGGTAGTTTGGGTAAAAATTCATGAATGACAACTAGAGCAGTGGCTGTGTGAGTAGACAGAAGGATATACACACATATGTGTATAAGTGTGTGTATGTATATGAGGAGAAGTTTTGCAAAGGTAGAAATGACAAGATTTTGTAAGTAAGAGCAAGGAATTAAGGATGACACCAAGGTTGGGAGCCTAGATGAGTGAGAGGATGGTGGTGCTCTCATTAAGAAAGTGGAAGGGATTGGAAAAAGATGATGAGTTATGATTTGAACTTGTTGAAGTTGAGATGCCTATGGCATGATCATCTTGAGATTCTAAAAGGTAGCTGGTGATATATATTGAAGCTAAGGAGAGAAACTAGGGCTAGATTTATACATAGGGGAATCAATTGAATAGAGATGATAATTGAACCCATGGAATTATTTTCTGTAATAATAAAGTAAGAGGGGGTCCATCAATTAGGGAATGGTATATGAATGTAAAGAAATATTATTATGGTAGAAAATGGTATATACACACACACACACACACATATATATATAGACATATATATGGAATATTATCTATATACTAAAATTAGAGCATATGAATGTAACAAAATACAATTGTGCTATAAAAAAGGAAAAGATTACTTCTGACATACCTGGTAAGACTTACATAAACTGATATAGAGTAAGACATTCAGAAACAGAACAGTTGTAAAACATCATCATTATAAAAATAAACAAATTTGGAAAACTGAAGAACTCTGATCAGTGCAATGGTCAACCATGATTCTAGATGATTGATTATGAAGAATGCTTCCTATTTTCTTGATGGAGAAGTGATGGACTAAATATGCACAATGAGATATGTGTTTTGGGAGCATGACCAATATGGGAATTTATTTTACTTGACTATGCTTATTTGTTAGAAGATTTCTTTTTGTTTTAGAAAAAAATAAATGTTTAGAAATTGAATTGAAATGAAATAATTAAAAGAAAAAAGAAATCAAGTGAGAAAATATAGAGCAACAAAAGAAGAGGGTTTATGAAAAAGTCATGGAGGATATTCATACTTAGTAAGTATGAAATGGATGAAGAACTGGAAAACGAGACAGAAAAGGATCAGTCATATGGAGGAGAAATAGTAGAGAGCAGTGTCAAAAAAACCCAGAGAGAAGGGAACATATAAAAAGAGAAGGTGATCAACAATATCAAATGCTGCAGAAAGGTCAAGAAGTATCAGGATGGAGAAAGAGCCATTAGATATGTCAATTAAAAGACCACTGGTTACTTTAAAGAGGGCAGTTTCAATTGAATAATTAGATCAAAAGAAGACGGGTTTAGAAATGAGTGAGAAGAGGAAGTGGAGACACCTAGTATAGAAGACTTTCTACTCCTTTCTCTCCCTCTCTTTTTGACTGTTCCTTCTCTGTCTCCTTTACTGGACTTTCATTCAGGTCACATCCTTAATAGTGGGTATTCCCAAGGCTCTGTGCTGGTACTTCTTCTCTTTTCTTTTGTATGGTGGGAAAAAAAGTGCTTGAGAATATGACCTATACCGTCATGGCTATTGTAAACACTTAAAGTTCCCATGAGAAAATTCACATTACCCACCCATATGACGATGGGCTATCTTTTGGCACTAAGCTACATTTATTTTATTTCTATATAATATCTGTTCTGGCCTAAGTGAGGCTTGGAGATCTACCACTATCATGCCATTGCTTGAAACTGGCCTTGTAGGTAAGCTCTCCCCAATAAAACCCATTTGCTACCATGTTGGCATGGATTGTTTCTCTTTCTTCAGAAGTTCACAAACTTATTTGGCTTATTGCTCCCTTAAAAAATTACTTAGAATGACCTTAGAAATCCACTTTCTTTAATTCTTTGACAGTTTTTTTTAAATTTTGTGTCATTTAAAAAATACAAAATTATGCTGTAAAAAAAGCATCTTAATTTAACAACTTATTGTAAATTTTTTGGGTTTTTTTTCCTGCATTGAAATTTTGATGATGCAGTATTGCATCATGTAATCTTATAGTACTGTATTGTAGAAAAGTCATTACCTGAATATATCCCTGCCAATGCATGCTAGACTTTCTGAAAATGTGTGTCATGCTTGCCTGCTAACACTTGCTTATTAAGACCTGTTGGTGGACTTGACCACTGAAGGTTATTTCCAGCTTGCATTTTGTGTGTTTATTTGGAAAGTAATGTAATCACTACAACTTTAACTCTGTCGCACAACAGAGGAAACATATATGCATGGTTTTTCAAAATTTTCCTTCTCTTCTTTCCTTATGCCACTGTGCCCTTATTTTTATTCAATCCCCCCCCAATTACACCCAAGGCTACCCTGATCATTCCAGTGTCCCCCAAGAGATAATATCACCCACATTGAGAATCTATGCATGGTTTGCCAACTTATATTGTTATTATTTTATTTAGTGATTTTTTAACTTCCATGGAATAAAATTTCATTTAAATGTTGATAATTCCTAAATTTAGTTATACAATCCTTGCCTTTCTCTTGATTTCTGGTTTCATATCTTCAATTGTCTATTGGAAATCTTGGAGGTGTCTCAAACTCAACACGTTCAAAACTCACCTCATCATTTTTACCTTCAAACCCACCCCTCTTCCTGAATGCTGTGACAATAATAATGTAAATGGAAACTCTGAAAGACAGTTGACCATTGATTGTTTATAATGATCAATCTCAAACTGAATAGAAACTATACTTACTGTAAAGAGTGAGTTATGGTCATGGGATATTGCATGACAAAAGGAAAGGTATTTCAGCTGGGAGAGAAAATACAGACTCTTTGGGCACAGCTGACACTTTTTCAGCTTCAGATAATATTTCATTTCCAAACTCCTTGACTAATACTTGGTGAATCACCTGACAAGTATGATAGCACTACATAGTGGTGATTCTGAACCTTTTCACTAATGTTATGCCCTCGAAGAAAGTCATAGCTAGAATCCTGTATCTTTCCCTCTATACCTAATAAAGACTAGATCTTGGTGGATTGCCCCTGATTATCAATATCATAAAAAACATAAAAAGAGAACATGAGGTCCAGGAGTCAAGATGACAGCAGTAAATTGTTGTAACTCCCCCATACCTCCAAATGACAAATAGATCCCCCAAACAAATCCTAAAGCAGCAGAACTAGTAAAATGATTGGGTGAAAAAAATCTTTCAGCCCAAGAAACTTGAAGGATCTGCAAGGAAGGTCCATCTCACTTGGGTGAAAGAGGAGTGCAGTCCAGGATAGGAAGTGTCCCAGCAAGTCAGCAGCAAGCACCATTCAGCAAACTAGTGGGAGATCCTGACCCCCAGTACAGTGAAGCAGACAAATGCTCACAGCAGGACCCCATATGTGCCTTTTCCTGTGATGGCCTTTGATCTTGATTCCAATTGCCACCTTAGCTTCTGCTGAGTACCCACGACTCTGTGAGGGGTCCCAGGGGTGCTTTCCTTCTGGCTGGCCTGGTCACACATGGCTCACTAGTCTGCCTGGCCAGAGCCTTCCTCCCTTGAGCCAACCTCCCCCCTCCCCCGCCCCCACCTTGGGCAGCGGATCTAAAAGCCGGGGAACCAGCAGACTCCAACTCAGAGATTCACCACATGTTTCAGCGTAGCCCTGGGCAAGCAGGCATCCTCCAGTGGCCAGATTTCCATGTGATTCAGCATTGCCCTGGCAAACAGATAGATACTGGGGCAACTAGGTGATACAGTGAATAGAGCACCGGCCCTGGAGTCAGGAGGACCCGAGTTCAGATCTGACCTCAGATACTTGACACACTTACTAGCCATGTGACCTTGGGCAAGTCACTTAACTCCACTTGTCCTGCCTTCTCCCCTGTAAAAAAAAAGAAACCCAGATATATGTCTAAGCAAAAAAGCAGCTGCCAGGCAGAACTGGCCCTTATACCCTTCAGTGTAGCCATGGACAAACAAGAAGCCTCGAGAGGTCAGACCCACATACACTTCAGTGTAGCTATTAAGAAAGGCAGAAATATTCCAACAGGCTTCAGCACATGGAGATACCACCACTAGGACCCCAACTCAGCACCAGTTAAGCTGTAAGACCTCTATAGTCTCTAGCAGTGTCAGCCAACCTCCACCCCACCACCTCAGTGAAAAACCAGATGCAAGGGTCACCCATGGGTCTCAGGGAAAAATCATTGCATCACCAGGTAAACAGGCAGGGCCTACAATCACTAGTACAAGAAGCCTGAAACAGTTTCCCATCTTCTCCAGATGCAGAGCTCAAATATAAAAAGAAAAAGGCCCCCAAAAAAAGATGAGCAAAAAACAACAGAAAAAAAAAAGAATCTGACTATAGGAAGTTATTACAGCAGCAGGGAAGACCAAGACACAAAACTCAGAAGAAGACAACAATGTCAAAACACATATAAGTACAACCCCCAAAGAAAAATGGGAAGTGGTTTCAAGTCCAGAAAGAACTCATGGAAGAGATCAAAAAGGAACTTAAAAATCATATGAGTGGTAGGAAAAAAGGGAAAATAACATGAAGCCTTGAAAAATTGGGAGATAAGAAAGGCAAGGG
>NW_027186865.1:0-14958 GCF_028583685.1 Petaurus breviceps papuanus | reverse complement strand
TGTCATTTATAGGAGCGAATCCGAATTTCAAATTACATACTAATACACTTCCCCAAAAGGTGTGGGTGCAAGCCCTTCTGATCCCCTGGATTCTGGGGTGATATTAATTCACATCACTTGGATGAGAAGGTAATCACCAACAAAAGCCTTCTAGGAAGACAGAAGAGGAACATTCCTTTCCATTTGCTCTGCCATGGTGCCTCCAGACTTCCAAACATTTCCTTCTATCTTGTCCATATTCCCTAAGCCTCCCTGAACCTTGTCATCCACTCTTTGGTCAAACTCTTCTGTGTGTGCCATGGGACCTTTTCTGTTTATATCTCCAGTGGTTAGCACAGCACTTGGACCTAATAATTCTTTAATATTTTTTTTCCGTTCATTAAAGCAACTTTCTCAGATTATCAGCAGTGAAACAGCTGTTAGTCTGCGTGGTACCCTGGACCAAAGAGCTGATAGTTTCACTGTTCTCTGCTGTGGCCAGACCACATCTGCATATGTTAAGTTCTAGCTGCCACATTTAAGGAAGAAACTGAAGGGCATCCAGAAGAGGGGACCTTTATTTCATTTCACATGAGTACATATTGGTCAAAGGAACTGGGGGCATGTAATGCATCATGAAGAGTCAGCATGGCTAAAGGGACTGAACAAAAATGAGCCTTGAGAATAGAAGGCTTGGGGATGGAGGTGAGACAGCATCACTGTTGTATTACAGAGGGATTGTTTCACTTGGCCACGTTGGGCAGGACTAGCAGCAGGCTGGAATAAGCAGGGGCACAGCCAGACTCCATGTGGGGGCGGGGAGGATTCCCTAACACTTAGAACTGCCCCAAAGGGAAGGGGCTGCCCCGGAAGGTCAGGAAGTCCTCATTGCTGGAGGTCCACAGGGGAGGTGGGATGATCTACTTGGCAGAGATTTGGGGGGTGGGGAGGAGGTGCTGCTTGGGTCAAAGCTGGACTCCATGGCCTATTAAGCTCTTTTCTGATGCCCAGATTCTCCTCCTTGTCATGACCTTAAAGTGGCCTTTCTCCTCCATGGGCCGACAGGCCTGAGACTGGCTTCTGAGTCAGTGGGACTGCTCTTGGAAGAACCTCGTGCATTGAGGAGCCATCTCCAGAGCACCATGGGGGAGCTGGCATTTTTAGAGGAACCGATCTCCTGAAGACTTTTGTCTGCCATGTTTTCTCCAGTTTCTCAGTGGGATCTCATGAATGGCCAAGCCATTTCTTAGCTTCCCTTGTGCTGCCCAATCAGGGATATCTTGGTGTTCAGGGGATCCAGTAATTAGTGTAGGGCCAGGATGTGCACCAGGGCCTGGCTACCTCTCATCTCTTATTTTAAGTTGTTGGGGGCAAGCCTGGCAACGCTTTAAGAAATGATTTCAAAACTGGAACACGAGTTTACAATTTTGTAGTGGAAGTTGCCAGGCCACGATCTCCTTACTCTTAGAAAGTCTCATCAAGTTGTTGCCCTGTCTCTAAGACTGTAAATTTGTGATCTAGAAATTCTGTATAATACATTAAGATTGTGTGCCATTTAAGAACATTGTACACTAAGTTTAAAGAATCCTGATTTTAAGGGTTTATTATTGTTTAAAGGAAAAGAAAGATATTCAAGACCTCTCAAGTTAATCTTCTTCATAAAGGTTTAGTGATTATTTTTAAAACAGAAAAGATCTTGCTGTTTTAATCTGAATTTGTGGTTATTGAATGGCATAAGCAAAAGTTAACATTTGTATTTGAACACATGAGTGAAGATTTAAATTCCTGAAGTATTTCACTCTTCCCGACTGAGTATAATTAGGTTAGAATAAACAGACTTGCAAAGGAAACTAGGATTCCAGTGTAGAATAGTTATGTTAGGAAAAAGAAAAATAACTTATTAGCTATCTTGTTTTATGGTAAAAAATGTAAAGGAAAGCTGAATAATCTGGATAATGGGTTTGAGAAATTTGGAAAGATAAGAGTTTAGAAATATAGAAGGCAGAAAGATTTGTATCTTGATTTTATAATTAGTAACTCAATCAAATTTTAGATGGCCCTATCTGAAGGATACTAGTCCATATTTATTTCTCATTTAAGAATTTTGGGGACTGGGGGCAGAGTCAAGATGGCAGAGTAGAAACAGGACTTCCGCGTGGCTCCCCCTTCCACCTCCTCTAATTCATGTAAAAGGTGACTCTGAACAAACTTTGGACCTGCAGAACCCACAGAATGACACAGATAAAGCAATAAAGATGTATCAGATCTTAAAACATAAGGAATTCCTTTTAGCATCCTTCTAAAATATAAAAGCCAATTTATAAAAATCCTTTATGATCTTTGCAACTTCTTCATCCAGTTAGTTTCCTCCTTTCATTATACAGTAATCAATTAACAGTTATAGGTTTTAGCATTAAAATAGTAGCCAAAAATAGCTTAGTTAACATTCTTTCAAGTTTTTCTAAATAGCATATATTTAAGGTAACATTACTGGTCTTACACAATTTTCTCCTCACTCATGTTTTACAATATACAGTATAGAAATACAACAATAATATAAACTTCGAGATGACATTAATTGCATTTCCAAATTACATATAATAATGATTGATCTTACCAATTGAATAGGCTGGTTGACTTCTGACCTCATTTTCTCCTCTCTTTTTCTCATCTCCCAAGGTTAAATGATTTATTCTAGGTCACACAACCAGTCAGTGCAGAGTTTGGAATACACTATTTCTCACTGACAAGCTTTTTCCTCACTTTTCTGATTTTCTCTCTTTCATCTTTCTCTTAGCTGTAGCTCTCTTGTTTTTCTATTTCTTGTTCTATATTCTGGGGTGTTTTCTCCCTGCTCCATTGTTTTCCAGGAGTCCTTAGCAACCTTCTGTAATTCCTTGGCACTGGAATAAGCAAAGTGATCATTTACAACAAGGGAGAGACCTCTTAGATGGTGATGAAGTTGGGGCTTGATGGTACAGAGTGAAGTGTATATTTCAGGGGGAAACCCTCCATTTTTCCAAACTCATCACACTCAAAGCACATTATCAGCTTATACTCTATCAAATAAACCTTTATCAATGCTTAGCTGTAGCAGAACCTGGTTATGGGATGGTCAATTTGGGAGAAGAAGGGCAGTGCTCATAACACTGAAGAGAGGGTTTGGGAAACTTGAAGTAAAAACTTCAGGCTCTGCTTACTTAGAGAGATGGGCTTTAGGGTACCTGGGGATCTAAATCTATTACTAGTGGGAGCTAGGCCAAATACCCTTTTACAAAACTATTTAGGCTGTGGAAAGAAGATAATATTAGGCTGAATAGCTCAGATGTAACACACACTTTAGTAGCTCAGATGTATCCCAGGCTTAGTATATGTGATAATGATTAACTTATATTTGTACCTTTGTTTCACAAGCTTCTTTTCCCTTGTCTAACTATTCCCATGTCATTCAGAAAACAATGTTCTATTGGGGCAGAATCAAGATGGCTGAGTAGAAGCAGGACCTCCCCACTGCTCCAGCTTCCACCTTCCCCCATCCCTGTAAAAAGGGGACTCTAAACAAACTTTGGAGCTGCAGAACCCACAAAATGACACAGAAAAGCTAACCTCCCCCTGAGTACAGCCTGCCAGGCCAGCAGGAATTTGCCAGCACAGTGCTCTGGGAGCCGAGCCCAGACTCACAACAAGGCTTTAGCTCCAGGGCGGACATGATCAGCCCCTGGCCTTAGGGACTCCAGATCAGCAGCAGCTGTGGCCGTTTCCAGATTTATGAACACATAGATGTGAAGGACAAAGTGAGAGGTCAGAGCAGTCTAGACTTTGGGACCCAGTAAGTGGGAATATGTGGCTTTTGCCACTGGGGCGAGAAGCCTCTGAGACGCAGGCAGAGCCAGCCAGTTCCACGTGTCAGTTTCAGCTCCTGGCCTGCAGAGTGTAGGGGGACCAAGCACCAGTCTGAGGGGTAATCGCTCTTGCTTTAACCTTCTTGGATCTGGATTGCAGTCTAGGGTGGAGGTCCTGGGGTTTGTGTCCAGCTTGCCAGGGCATGTGGAGACCTCAGAGAGGGCACCCATCTAATACCTCTGGCAGCTGAGAAAACCCCAGCATTGGGGACAAAAGCTCCCCTGTCTGGTGGCATAGTGCTACTGTGGCAAAAAGCCCAGGGGTCAAGTGACTGAGGGGCGACATGACCAGGCAAAGGAAACCAAGCAGACAGAAGATTCCAACATTCGACTACTATTTTGGGCACAAAAAGAGCAAAGCATGGAACAGGAGGATGACAGTGAAGTCACAACCCCTGCACCAAAAGCTTCAAAGGAAAATATGAGCTGGTACAGGCCATAGAGGAACTTAACAAACAGATAAGAGAAGTGAAGGAAAAATTGGAAAGAGAAATGAGAACAATGCAAGAAAATTACAAAATGAGAGTCAACAGCCTGATTGAGGAAAATCATACCTTAAAAAATAGACTAACTCCAATGGCAAAAGAGGCTCAAAAAGGCAATGAGGAGAAGAATGGCTTAAAAAGCTGAAGTTGCCAGATGAAAAAAGAATCTCAAAAGCTCACTGAGGAGAAGCATTACTTCAGAATGAGATTGGAGCAAATGGAAGCTAATGACTTTATGAGAAATCAAGATGCTATTAAACAGATACAAACAAATGAAAGAATAGAAAGCAATGTGAAATACCTCATGGGAAAAACCACTAACCTGGAAAATAGATCCAGGAGAGATAATTTTAAAATTATTGGACAACTTGAAAGCCATGATCAAAGTGAGAACCTAGAAATCATCTTCCAGGAATTTCTCAAAGAAAACTGCCCTGATGTTTTAGAACCAGGGGGCAAAATAGAGGTTGAAAGAATCCACTGATCACCTCCTGAAAAAGATCCCCAAAAGAAAACTCCTAGGAATATTATAGCCAGGTTCTGGAATTCCCAGATTAAGCAGAGAATATTACAAGCAGTCAGGAAGGAACAATTTGAATATTGTGGAAACACAATCAGGATAACCCAGGATCTGGCAGCTTCTGCACTGAAGGAATATGATATTCTGGAGGTCAAAGGAGCTGGGATTAAAACCAAGAGTTACCTACCCAGCAAAACTGAGTATCATATTTCAGGGGGAAATATGGTCATTCAGTGGAATAGAGGACTTTAAAGCATTCTTGATGAAAAAACCAGAATTGAATAGAAAATTTGACATTCAGATACAAAAAGCAAGAGATGCATGAGAAGGTAAACAGGGAAAAGAAATCATAAAGAACTTATCAAAGTTGAACTATTAACATTCCTACATGGAAAAACAATAATTGTAACTGATGAAACTTTCCTCAGTTGTTGAAGTAAATATCTATCTATCTATATCTATCTATCTATCTATCTATCTATCTATCTATCTATCTATCTATCTATCTATCTATCTATCTATCTATCATCTATCTATCTATCTATCTATCTATCTATCTATCTATCTATCTATCTATCTATCTATCTATCTATCTGTCTATATATAAGGGTATATTGGCATATGAATGCATATGTGAATATGTGTATATGTGTTTAGAGGTATACATAGATAGAGGGCACAGGACCAATTTAAAAGGAAGGGATGATAGTTAAAAGGTGAAATGAAGAGGTGAGAGAGGAATATAATGAGAGGAGATGGGGAGAGACAGAATGAAGTAAACTATCTCAAAAAAGAGGCAAGGGAAAATGGTTACAATGGAGAGGAAGAATAGGAAGGCAAAAGGGAATGGGTCAACCTTATTCCCATTGAATGTGGCTTGAGGAGGGAATGAAGTACACACTAAATAGGGTATCTCACCCTCCAGGAGAGTAGGGGGGGAAGGGGATGAGAGCGGGTATAATGGAAGGGAGGGCAGGCTGAGGGGGAGGGAGGTTGGAAGCACCCACTTTTGAAAAGGGACCGGGTCAAAGTAGAGAATACAACAAGTAATAGGGAAATATAGTTAGTCTTTTACAGTATATCTACTGTTATTGTTTTACAGTAGCCACACATGTACAACCTATACCGAACTTCTCATTAAGGGTGGGTGACAAGGGAGGAAGGGAATCAATCTGGAATTTAAAGTTTTAAAATCAAATATTCAAATATATATGTATACACATACATACATATACTAGTATTAATACTATTTCACATGTAATTGGGGAATAAGATATACAGGTACTGGGGCATAGAGATCCACTGGAAAAGTCGAAAGGGGTATGGGAGAAAGCAGATTGGAGGAGAGGATATCCTGTGGGACTGCTGTTTTCGGGCGAAAAAACAGGGGAGAAAATTTGTAAGTCAAAATCTGGCGGAAATGAATGATGTAAATCAGAAGTTAATAAAGCATTTGAAAAAGAAATGTTCTATTTCAGGGATTTAACCTTTCAGGTAGGCAGATGATAAGCCTGTTTGGCTCTCATGTAAACTTTTGTACCTTCCCCATTATTTTTTTTTTGGAGGAGGTTAACTCAAATTAACTGCAGCCCTAGCTCAGTTAAAGCCAGGACAACAGGGAGAAAAAAAAAAAATTAATGATTCAAATCTCTTACTGTCTTCTCAGCTTTGTCCCAGCTGGATGACAGGGGAGGGCTCCGTAGCCCTAGCTAAGATGAACTGGGAGCACAGGGAAGAGAATCTTAGCAGCTGTAACTTGTCACTGTGGCACTGGTCTGGTCAGAGCTGGAACACAGTGAGGAGGCGCCATAGCCCTTAGCCTTGTCAGAGGCAGGACTAAGAGGAGGAGAATCTCAGTGGAGTTTTCTTTCTGACCTTTTCTTCAAGTGAACCTATCTTAGGTGTTCATTCCTTTAAAATTCCAGATCTACTTCATGAGTTTAAGAGAAGCTGTTTCTCATATAACAGATAATACAACTATTTACCAGTAACAATCATGGTCTTAATTTTGAACTTTGAAATAAAAACAATTGAATAACAAATCTGGTGACCTGAAATTACAGTTTTTTGTAGATAAACTATAATTTTTCTAAGTGCCAAATAGTAACCAGAATGAATTCAGTTACCTGGATCTATATTCCCAGTGATGGTGCACAGTTCTCTGTGACCCAGGAAAGGGTTAAGTGTTAGTCCTATTTCAAAGTGCAGCTCAGAAACCTACTTCTCTTTGATCATTGAAGTGACCCCTTTTCCCTTAGATAGATTTTAGGAGAGAAATTTCCCATTCTCTCTCTGTCCATTTGTCTTTCTACTTCGAGAACTTTGGCTGGAGTTCAAGGTGTAGCAGGAGAAATGGTTTTTTGCCACAGCCATTCCTTAAGAGATTATTAATCTTTCTAGTGCAGGTACAGCATGTCTTACTGCTTGGGTGCATTTGGCTGCCTTTGCTTTTTTTTTAAACTTACAGGGTGGCAGATTTAGAAATTTCTTTACACAATCCCACAGACAGAATATTAAGGTTATAGAGACCGAAAGAAATGCAGGCAGAGACAAAACAAAAATTACAGACAGAATATACACAAAACAACACAACACATAGAATACACTCCGGCGACGTTTTTTTTTTTTTTTCTCTCCGGTGGCCCCTTGCACTGAGATTTTTGGAATTTGAAAGTTCACTCTCCCCCTTTGGGGATGCCAGGTGGAGCAATCGAGCTCCTGGAGCAACTGTTGGCAGTTGTCTCAGGTAGGCTGATCAGATTCCAAGGATGGAACAATCTGTCGGAGGGGGAAGAGCTCTGATGGGGTGGTTGAGTCCCGGGACGGGAAGCTCGAAGGAGCTTTTGATCTTTGGTAATGGCTCCCTGGGCTGAGACTCGGGGCCAAGAAAGACTCAGGTTCCTGGTCCGCTCAAGAAAGTAATACAAGCTTGGGGCCGAGGGCCCTAGGTTCGAATTGCTTTCCCAGGCTTGGGTCCAGCTGTCTTTTAATTAAAGTTACAGAGAGAGACAAAAATTAAAATTACAGCAATGCCTAGTGACAGACACACAGAACACATAAAGAAAGATTAAAATTCAACACTTAAAGACAAAAGTTAAGATTACAGCGACATCTAGTGACAAACACACAGAATACATAAACCTAAAAAAGCAGATGATTAAAGTAAACAATTAAAGATAATACATTAAAAAAAGATGCTCCACCAGCCTCCTGACCTTGGAGGCCAGTAGGGGCTGTAACGCCGCGTCCAGCTTAGCCATCTACTCTACCTGGGGCCGAGGAACATCTCTTGGTGATCACCCCCTAGGCGCTTACTCTTGGATCAAATTGAAAGAATTTGGGAAGGACTCAGGTTCCTGGTTCGCTCCAGGAAATCAATACAAGCCTGGAGCCGAGGAACATCTCTAAGTGGCATCCCCTAGTGTCGAATTGCCTTCCCGGCCCTCCAGGGAGCCTGGTCCAGCTGTCAATACAAAGCAACAGGCTATCTCTGTGGAACCTCCAAGTGAAATGGACAAATGAAATGGACATGACAGCAAAGTCAATTATAATTTACCGAGATGACTGCCTCCCCAGTAGGGAAGACAGCATCTAGTCTCCTGAAAGATGCATTTTTATATTGTAATATGTTGCTAACAATAAAATGTGGTTCCAAGGGGGTGGTGCTATTTCTAGTAAAGTCTTGGATACCTAACAAGAACAGACTTGTATCTGGAGTATGTTTCTAGCAACACATATGAAAAGTTCCCTCACTATTATGGCCTATTAGGTGGTTTCCCAGGACCCTGGTAGGGGTCCCTTCTGGCAGACTTAGGGGGCTTTGGTGTATAATTTCTGGTGGACACTTCAACAATTTCCCTGGTACAAAAGACAACTTTCCTGGTTGGAATGAAAGATGATTATGGTAAGGACAAAAGGAAAAGGGCAGGGATAATTTCACCTCTATTCATCCTTTTCCCTGGAGGAGGCTGAAGCCTTTCTAAAAAGTAGCTTGAGGTCCTTCAATGGCTTACAGATATGTTCTGGAGTCTCTGGGGGTGAAGAAGTGGTACTTGTTTAATCCTAGATTTATTAGCCCAGCTGGGGAGACCTTTGTGTTTTATTGCTGTTGGAGTGGTGAGTATGATTCGGTAGGTTCCCTTCCATTTGACGTGTAACTGTTGCAGACCCAATCTCCAACTTGTACTGCAGAAGTACATTTATTTTCATTGCCAGGAGATTTTGGGAGATACTTGTTGGCATATTCAACTAGAGCATTCCTGACAGCTCCTAACGAGTTGCAAATTGGGTAATTAAATGCTGTTCTTGTTCCACCAAGATGTCCGATGTTAGGAATGGCCTCCCATACATGAGTTCAAAGGGCCTAAGCTTGATATTTTCCCAAGGTGTGATTCAGACTCTGAGCAGCCCAGTGGGGAGATTCTTAACCCAATCTTCTCAGGTTTCTACGCATAGCTTAGGAAGGACCTGCTTAAGGGTATGATTCATTTTCTCTACTTGACCAGAGGATTTTGGATTCCAGGCTGACTGGAGGTGGTAAGTGATTTTAAGGGTCTTTGCCATTGCCTGGGTTATCTGTGAAATAAAAGCTGGCCCATTGTTGCTCTGTAAGGAGCCAGGCAAGCCAAAACGAGGTATGATTTCCTTTAATAGGAACTTGGATACCTCCTGAGCCTTTTAAGTTCTGCAAGGGGAAGCTTCTACCCAATTACCTCTACATGGAGGCATATGTGTAAAATCTATCTGCCAGTATTCCCCTGGATAAGTACCCCTCCTCTGAACAGGTTTTAAAAGGGGAGGAATCCTCCTTCAGGATTCCCCTGAGCTCAGGTTGGGCAGGCTGACTGACTTGTCTGATGGTTTCTCCTAGATTACTGCCAGTAAAAATGGGCTTTTTCAGGGACTGCAGGGCATTATTCTCTAGGTGTGTGTCCTGGTGTAAGCTTCCACTGACTTTCCTCTGGGATAAGAAGTTGTCCTGAGGGTGTTTGAAACTACCCAGAGGAGAAAAGAGAGTATCACCTTTCCTTAGCAAGGGCTTGTTCCGGAGGGCTGTAAGAAGGAATCAGGGATCTGGGGCGTAAGAAATTCAGTATAGTCAACTGGCAAGCAGCATTCTTTGCTGCTGTATCTGCCAGGTGATTTCCCACAGCCTGAGCAGTTTCCCCTTTCTGGTGGCCTAGGGAACCATAAAAATGGAGAGGTTACCCATAAAGAGGGTTAGGGATGCTCTGGAGACCCCAAAATAACAGTATGTCAGGACCTGCTGAATGAATTCAACTCAAGTTTTCTCAGCCAAAGAATAGTAAAGTTTATTAAAAGTTCACTTGTATTGGACACAGAGTAAGTCTGTGCTAGAAAAGTCTATGGTGCTCTCACAGCACATGGAGGGAATATGGGATCTTATCTACAGAAAGTTGTGGGAGGAATCTAGGGGTGGTTTAGAGGAGGACTTTGGGGAGGATCTTCAGAAGTCAGATGAGGTCAATGACTGATTAAGGGTGGGAAGTTGCTGGAGGCTACCTAGAGACTACAGATGATGGGGGGCTAGGCCAGTTTGAGTGTGGATTGATCTTTAGAAAGGCTCAAGGGTGGGAAGTAGATGGACAATGGAGGGCTAGGCTAGTAACAAAGATCTGGGCCCAGCCACAATGTAAGGTCTCATGCAAATTTGCCTCATGCAAATACCTCATCAAATGGGACAATTTAATCAGAGTTAAAAGGGGGTTCCCAGAGCCTGTACCTCAAAGATTCAAGGAAAGCCCAAGGGGATTCCCAGATCCTTCACCTCATCAATATGATTATAAATTGTTTTGATTTCTTGCTTAGAAAGCTGCCTGTTCATGTCCTTGGTCATTTATCAATTGATGAAAGACTTCATTTGACAAAGGTTTTTTTCAAATATATTTTAGATTTGAGATCTTTCTCTGATAAGGTATCTGTAAAATGTTTTCCCCAATTTTCTGCTTTCCTTCCGATCTTGGTTACATGTGTTTTATTTGATAACCCCTTTTTAATTTAATGCAATCCCTGCCTTTTTTTCTTAAAGATTGAGACTCAAGATCTTTGAATGCCTTCTAACCTTTCATTTGAAAAAAAAAAAGACTTTATCTGCCTAGTCTCCAGCTCTGCATTTTATTATAGTGATTTGTTTAGCTGTCTAATCTCCTTTACCAAGTCTTCAATCTTTAATGGTAAGGGATCAGAAGTTTTAAAACTTTTACATTTCCTCTAGGCTGACAGTAGCCTCTCTAAGAGTATATGGTTTTAGAAAGAAGAGGTCAGGAAGGCCGTTCCATAGTGCTTAGGACTACTAAAGATACAATTATAGGCATTCTCAGGGGACAGGGAAATTTATCCCTTTGAAATCATACCATGAGGAATTTTTTTTTTACATATTTGTCAGAAAGATTAAATTTTTTTTAATTTTAAATTTAACAAATACCAAATAAAATAGGCATTTCCTTATGCATAGAAAAAGAGACCCAGGGAATTGTTCATGAAATTATGAATCTCTTATGTATAATGTACTTTTTAATAAGTTTATCCAGTAACCTTCACAAATAACTGGCTTCTCTATGATTCTTTTTGGCCCACCCTTTTGTCTCTTCTCATTTTTTTTGGCGGGTGGGAAGAATTCTATCTTAAGTTTCCTTTTCTTTTCCATCTTCTCCTTCACCTCCCATTGGAAAAAGAAAAGAAAAGCCTATGTAAGAAAATAGGCAAGCCAAAGAAATGATCACAATGGCCACGTCCAAAAAATGTGTCACATCCTGTGTTACAAGGGATTTCTTTTTCCAAATTTTAGGAGGCTGGGTGGGAAAGCAAGGTTGGATTTAGAGAGATTGTAGGGGAAGAGGAAGAAGAGGGAGAGTAAAGAGAAGAAGAAGGAGAAAATAAAGGAAAAGAAAAAGAAGCAAAAGAAATCAGAAAGAAGTAGAAAGAGAAAGAGAAGATGAAGAAGGAGGAAGAAGAATGAAAACAAGAAAAAAAGAAGGAAGGAAGAGAGAGAGAAAGAAAGAGAGAAAGGAAAGAAACAAAGAAAAAGAAAGGAAGGAAGAAAGGAAGGAAGGAAGAAAGAAAGAAAGAAAGAAAGAAAAAGAAAGAAAGAAAGAAAGAAAGAAAGAAAGAAAGAAAGAAAGAAAGAAAGAAAAAAAGAAAGAAAGAAAGAAAGAAAGAAAGAATTAGAAAGGAAGAAAGAAAAAAGTCCGGATATAGCAAGAGTGGAAGGTTTGCTGAAATGCCTCACAACAGGGAACTTGGAAACTACAGGGAGCAGGAGTAGGTAGGGTAGAGACCAACACGTTTCACTAATACCCAGGCACAGGCATTCCAGAAGAGGGGCTCTGACGTCCCTAAAATACTACTCTGAGACATCATAGAGAGTCTTGACAACTCAAATATCAAAGATCTAGGGAGACAAGGAACCTAGTTCATCATAAGACCAAGCCAGGCAGACAACTCCACCCAAAAGCATAGCAAGGGGCAGAGTCTAGCCCTGGCACAAATTCCAGATTCAGGAACTCAAGCTAGAAAGATGACTAAATCAAGGAAAATGCTGACTAGTATTATACATGAATGCAGATTTAAAGATCTACCCACCCAAAAGGAGCAAACAGCAATATAATAACTGCAAGCAGAGACATAATGGAAAAATGGGTTTTCCATGAGGATTATATATACCTAAAAGAAATAGAGAAAAGAATAAATGTTTTTAGAAACTCTGTAGGAAAGCACAAGAAGGAGAATCAATAGTTTAGATGAGAAAGTATTTAACCTTGCCCAAGAAATGGACTCCTTGAAAACTAAATAGTGGGGGTGGCTAGGTGGCACAGTGAATAGAATACTGGCTCTGGAGTCAGGAGGACCTGAGTTCAAATTCAGTCTCAGACACTTAACACTTACTAGCTATGTGACCTTGGACAAGTCACTTAACCCCAATTGCCCTGCATTCCCCCCTCTAAAAAGCCAAGAAAAAAAATCCTCCAAAAAACCCCCCAAAACTAAATAGTGAAAACAGAAATCAAAGACTACATGAAAGAACAAAAAACAATAGAAAAAAATTTAAAGATTTTTTTTTGAAAGAACATTTAAGATATATCAGATCAAAAAGAATTGCCCTGGAAAATATATTGAGAGATGAGATAATTTCATGATTTTGGGTTTCTCTGAAAATCTGGATTAAAAAGCAAACAAACCCATAAATACTATATTTCCTCTTTTTCTCTTTTAATCAAAAGCTTCATTAACTTCTAGTTTACATCATTCATTTCTGCAAGATTTTGAGTTACAAACTTTCTCCTCGCTTTCTCCATACCCACCACACCAAAATATCCCCTCCTCCAATCTGCTCTCTGTCATATCTTCTCCCATTCCCCCTCCAACTTTCCAGTAGGGCACTGTGGATCTCTCTGCCCAAGTGCCTGTATATCTTATTTCCAAATTACATGTAAAATAGGAAAAATTGCAACATATTTATGGGAAAAGATAAAATTAAGTTTACTGAAAAAGTTAATAGAAGAATAGAATGGAAATTGGTTCTTTAGAAATATTTATGGCTACAGATGATTTTATAATTGAAAATGACCTTCCCAAATATGTAATTGTAAGAGTTTTATGAAGTACCTGGAGACACAGTTTCACAAATACTTCCCTTCAAATTTTGATTCTAAAAAATAAGTCGGGTTCATAAAACATACTCAATTGAATTAAAAGAAAATGTCACCAGCCATAAAAACTTCAAGAAGAATGCTGAGTTATGGTGACACAGGTTTAAAACTTGAGGTTCCTAAAAAAAAAATTGTTAAATGAATTTTGGCTTGGGATTTGGACAGAATTTCCAAAAGTTTCTGAAATGGCCCTAAACATTCTTCTGATATTTTGTATTATGTATTTTATGTAAAACAGCATCCTCAGTATTGATGAATATAAAATCAAAATATCAATCTACTTTGAGAAACATTAAAGATGCTCTAAATGCTGTAGTACCAAATATTCCATTAAGATTTAATTCTTTATGTAAAAATAAAGGAGCATATCCATCTCAGTCTGCAAATTTGCTTTTGTCTTTAGTAAATCGTAAAATTATGTAATTATATATACACGAAATTATTGTTTTAAAATAATTTTCTTTAGGATTTATTCTCAGGAAATGTTTGATTTTTACATATCTTTATATATTTTATATACATTCATAACTGGGGTTACATAAAAATTTCTTGGGCAAAAAAGGATCTTGAATGGAAAAAGTTGAAGAAGCCCTGTTCTAGAGGTACCGGAAGGGTTAGGGTCTTTCCTTTAATACTGTGTTTGACCCTAATTAATTGTGTTCCGCTCTTTGCAGCTCCTTAGGTGCCATTAACTAACCTCCAGTTCCATTTAGCCACTTCAATTAGCTTTTATATTGGGATACTTACTTCATATTGTGTAACATATATATATACATATATATACATACTTATCTACATACACACTTATGTATATACATATATACACATACATATACATGTTTATATGAAAAATGGAAACATATCTCTCCAAAACTTCAGGGGAATAGTCTCTCCAAACTCACACAGTGAGTTCAGATTTATCACAGTTTTTACATTGCATTGGCTTCAAAAAGTTTAAATCTAGGGGGCAGTTAGGTGGTGCAGTGAATACAGCATCAGCCCTAGACTCAGGAGGACCTGAGTTCAAATCTGGCTTCAGACACTTAACACTTACTAGCTGTGTGACCTCGGCCAAGTCACTTAACCCCAATTGCCCTTCCCCCTCCAAAAATAGAAAGAAATACAATTGAATTTTAAAACAGTTTATATCTGCATCATCTTCAGTATCTCTTGGAGATGAATCTTTGTCTCAGGTACAGCTAGGCTCAAGTTCTGAAAGTTACTATTTCCTTCCTGGAGCATCATTGCTGCAAAATCATACATGAACATCAGCTTTTGGGCCCTGTACTCTTGGAAGCTGGGCAATTGGGACACCAAGATGGAACTCCCAGAGGTTCGTTCCTGACTTTTGGGAGCTCACATAGTCAGAACCTCCAAATTAAACTCCTTTGCCTAAAAAGAAA
>NW_027186864.1:6690-19423 GCF_028583685.1 Petaurus breviceps papuanus | reverse complement strand
TTAACAAAGCAGATCCAAGAACCTGTATGGGCAGCAAACCCTGAGGACGCTTGGGGTGCTTGCTGCTACACTCTCTCTCCCCTCCCCCCTCATGAACTCTTTGACCCAGTGAAACTGGCCTCATTTATGTCCTTGGACTAGACATTCTATCTCCCAACTATAGACATTTACTTTTTTATTTTGTTTTTTGTTTTCTACTTAATTTATTCTTTTATATTTTTTAAAATTTTGAGTTCCAATTCTACCCCTCCTTCCCTCCCCTTCTCCCTCCCTGAGACAGTAAGCAATCAGATATGTTATACATGAGTGATTATTCCAAATATTTCCATATCAGTCATTTTGTACAAGAATGTTAGAATCAAAGAAAAAGAAAGAATGGAAAGAAAGTGAAAAATAGAATGCTTCAGTATGTATTCAAACAATGTCATATCTTTCTGTGGAGGAGGATAGTATATGTGCTTCATCATCAGACTTTTGGGATTGCCTTATATCTTTGTGTTACTAAACCATTCACAGTTATTCATTGAACAAAATTGCTATTAGTATGTACAACATTCTCCTGGTTTTGTTACCTTCACTTTGCATCAGCTCATGTAAGTCGTTCCAGGTTTTTCTGAAATGATCCTGATTGTCATTTTTTATAGCACAATAATATCCCATTACAATCATATACCACAACTTGCTTAGCCATTCCGTAATTGATAGACATTCTCTCAATTTCCAATTCTTAGCTACCACAAAAAGAGCTGTTATAAATACTGTTGTAAAAGTAGGTCCTTTTCCATTTTTATATATCTTTGGGATATAAACCTTGAAACGGTAGTGCTGGATCAATGTGTATGCACAGTTTTATAGCATAGTTCCAAATTGCTCTCTAGAATGACTGGAAAATTTACAATTCTACCAAGAAGTGCATTGTTGTCCCAGTTTTCCCACATCCCCTCCTGCATCCATCATTTCCCATTTTTGTTATATCTTCCCGTCTGATAGGTGTGATGTGGTACTGCAGAGTTGTTTGAAATTGCATTTCTTCAATCAATAGTGATTTAGAGCACTTTTTCATATGGCTATATATAGCTCTAATTTCACCTGAAAACTGACAATTCTTATCCTTTGACCATTTAGGAATTGGGAAATGACTTGTATATTTCTAAATTTGACTCAGTTGTCTATATATTTGGGACGTGAGGCCTTTACAAGAGATACATGTTGCAAAAATTTCCCCCAATTTTCTGTTTTCCTTATAATTTTGGTTGCATTGGTTTTGTTTGTGAAAACACTTTTAAATTTTATATAGTCAAAATTGTCTAATTTAAATTTTACAGTGCTCTCTATATTCTCTTTGGTCCTAAATTCTTCCCTAATCCATATATCTGAGAGATAAACTATATCATGCTCTTCCAATTTGCTCATGATATCTCCCTTTATGTGTAAATCATGCACCCATTTTGATCTTGTCTTGATATACATTGTGAGATGTTCGACTTTACCTAGTTTCTTCCACAATATTGTACCCACAGGCTTTTCCATTTGCTGTCCTTCATACTTGGAACTCTCTCCCTCTCCATCTCTACCTTCCAGTTTTCCTGGCTTCCTTCAAGTTCCAGTTAAATTCGCATCTTCTACAAGGAACCATTCCTAATCCATCTACATGTTGTTGCTTTTACTCTTGTAATAACAACTAGCTGTCTTCTAAACACCTTGCTTGTGTGTAATGTTTTATGTTGTCTTTGAAATTAGACTGTAAGGTACTTGAGATCTGGGACTATCTTTTAACTTTTATCTTTGTGTTCTAAGCACTTAACAGCTGGTGCTCATTGAATACTTGTTGACTGTCTTTCTGTCTATCTAATGTTCCGTAATCTCTATCTGCCCTAATATGTAAGCTAGTTGCTTGCCCAGTTTTCTCTTCACCCTGGGCTTCCTCTACCATGCTTCATTCAGCTCTTCATCCTGAATTCTTACCTTAGAAATACCCTCTCTTTCTACTTGAATGAGTCCCCCCAGAACCTACACTGAAAGAGGGGCTCAGACTAACCATGGACCATTCCTCTCTAGCTTCCTCTCCTATGACAACATATCCCTGCCTCTCTCCCCCACCTCTATAGCTTTCGAATTTCCTTGTATGTGCTCTTTTCGCATTAAAGGGACTGTTCTTTCTTTCTACGTGTATTTATATGCTCAGTGCTCAAAACAACTTCTGGCACAATAAGTGCTTGTTAACTGTCTGACTCATACATCCTCTTCTTTCTCACCTGGGTAATTGCAATAGACAGGCAACTGGTCTCCCTGACTAACCTGCCTCCCTCTGCAATCCCTCCTCCACTCAGCTCTACAAAGCATCCTAGAATCCAAGTCCAATCATGTCAATCCCATGTCCAACAAATTTCAGCCCAGCTGCCCCTTCCCCTTTCTGAAATTTTGGTATCAAGTACCAACTCTGCTCTTTGCCATTGAATTAACTTTATAACCTGACTACAACCCACCCTTCTAGCCTGATCATGTAAGACTCCTCTTAAGGGATTTATAGTGCAAACACATTTATTTTCTTGTTTTTCTTTGTGACATTTCATTTCTCATTTCTATGCATTTGCAAAGGCTGTTCCCTATGCCTGGAATGAATTACCTTCTCAACTCTGTAGCTTAGAATCTTAGTTTCCTTCGTGGTTCAGTTTCCATACCTCCTCTTCTTATACTCAGGGCCTTTCCAGCTTATTAGCAACACTCCCCCAACATCTCCCCTGGTTTGATGTTTTATAGCTATAAGGGAGTTCGAGTCCTATCAGGACAGGGCTGTTATATTTTTGTCTTTGCCTCCCCAGCACCTAGGGCAGCTCCCCGTGCCTTGTAGATGCTTAAGAAATGTTTATTCCACAGTAAATTATCTTTGGGGAAAATGCCATCGCCTCTCTGTGACATCTGGTGTCCAACATGAATATTGCAGTTCACTGAAAATGTCCAGGCCTTGTGGTCCATCCAATGATTAGGTTTAATTGACTTCTGTATGTCCAAATCCTTTTATTTCTTTCTGGCCCTTTCCAAACCCTATTTGCATTGAATTTTAGGACATGTGAGAACTCACTTGTTAAGGGAGGCAGAATAGACCTAAAGGAAATCCTCCATTTATGAAGCAAAGCAAGTAACGAATCTTGAAGTGTATATAGAAATTCAGACTGAATTATCACCACTCAAATCACTTCTTACACACTTAATCCTAACACAGGAGATATGATAAAGGTTAAGCCTTGTCAGCAATGGAGAGAGCCCTGAGCAGGCCCCACCCTACAGAGCACCTGGTCCCTGGGTGAAGTAGTCATGTTGTCCATTCAAAGGAGCAAAAGTTGGAGGAAATAAATAAGAAAATGGATGGCCTCAAACTGGAAGATATTTTTTTTTTGTAATAAACATCTAATTATGACTGATACAATGATCTTTTAAAGCCTGACACAGACTGACACAGGCTTCCAAAAGCTGATCGTTACATTTTCAGGAATTTTTGAGAGCTGGTTGTGAAACCAGTCAGTTAATCAGCATGAATTAATTGCCTACTATGTGCCAGGCAGTATGCTAAGCACTGGAGATGCGAAGAAAGGCAAAAGGAAGTCCTTTCCCTTGAGGAACTCACCATCTCATGTTAAGCACAGCCAAAGTAAAATGTAACCAGATCTTGCACCTGCAACATTATCTGTTGCTTTACAAAAATTGGTTTTAACCATAGAAGAGTACTTTTCCATGCATTGTTATTAATTTCAAAGTGATTGTGGCTCTAATAACAAATATTGGAAGGTGAATTTTTTTGCATTTTGTTCTGATAGTGCTGTTCCCTCAGGCTTGGAAAGATGACTGGGATAACCAGAGTTAATAGAAAATATTCCTATAATCATTAATTGGCAATTTTAAAATTAATGATTGTAATTACTTGAAAATTTGATATCTCAAACAAGAGAAGCTAATAATTTTAAAATATTTTTGAATAAAAGGTATTCTACTTATCACCAATCTAATAAAAGTCCAACTGAGTAAGAAACTGTTGCTAAAAAACTTGAAATTATCTGAATTGGTCCAATCCAGGGACAGAGGAGGGCTGCTACTGCTGTATGGCATGCTTATCCTGGATTATATATGCACTTTCCCCATTCTCCTAGTTCTGGTTTGGCAAAGTGATTAGCTAATATTAATTTCTTGAAAGATCTTGTTGTAATTATTGACATTCTTGAAAAAAAATTGTAACTTTAAATTGCTTCTCAGTCAAGATTGACTAGCAATCAGAAAGCACCAAAATTAATCGAATACATCATAAGAGAACTGGAAAATTTAAGGGAGAATACTGGAAAGAATGAGTCTCATGTTGATGATTTGGTTAAAGCAGATAAATTTAAGGATTGTCCATTTAATTAAAATTGTAAATTTAATGTTCTTCCTGAGAATATATTACTAAGAAATATAACACAACACATGAACTTACGAATTTTGCTGGTCAGAAACAACAATGAAAGAATTTTCAATTATTCTGATTTATTCGAACCATGTATTTCACCTTATAAAGAACTAAATTAACCCCAGATAGATATTGGGAACATTGTATCATTCAAATTAAATTTCCAAACATGAAATTTACTGAAATGATTTTCTGATGTTTGAAGATAATAATGTGAAATTATACAATATTTCATTCCTTTTCAATCCCTGCAAAAAGGTTAAAAATAGAGTCATTTTGTCAAGATGAAGTTAAAAGAGGTTTCTGTTTAAGGATTATAATTTATGTCAAGTTTAATGACAATAAATTTATTGAGACTTGAGTTAGGGGACTGGGATGTGATTCCATTGTTAAATCTTGGGGAATTGCAACTATAGATCTATAGACAGAAGAGTTCTGTGAAAATCAGGGAAAGAATTTTGTGAGAATCAATTGGCTATATGGAATATTACAATAAAGAGTACTGTATATTTTATTATTATTTGTGAAATATGAAACTTATGTACATATTTGTGTGTGTATATACATATATATATATATATATATACACACATATGTGTGCGAGTTTTCAGAGGGCTTGTTAAAATATATCTCAGCACAGCAATGGACTATGAAATTATCAGTTAATTTAAGCACTAGTAAAAAAAAAGTAGTTTGGATTATAAACAATCAAAAAGAAAGTGAAGTTCCTATTGCAGTCATTATAGTAAGTAATGGAGATGGGATTCAAATCTTGCTCCTCTACCTCCAATCTGTCAATAAACATTTATTAGTACCTGCTATGTCCTAGGCACTGTGTTAGGTTCTGGGAATACAAAGAAAGGAAAAAGATAATCCTGGCTGACCAAGAGATTGCAACTGGGGAGACAATATGCAAATAACTACTTTCAAAGAAGATCTATAAAAAATAAAACAATTAACTAGAAAGGTGCTAGAATTAAGGGGGAATGAGAAAGTGTTTCTATAAAAGCTGAAATTTCAAGTGGGTCTTGAAGGAAGCTGGGAATCCAGGAGTCAGGGATGATAGAGAGAATTTCAGGCATGGGGAAAGTCTGTGAAAATCATCAAAGGTGAAAGGTGTTCTTTTGGAAACACCAAGGATTACAGCTTCAATGGATGAAAGAACACTATCAGAACAAAATATAGACATTTCACCTACAGATAAAATGAAAAAGCTCCTGCCATGAGGGAACTTCAATTATATTGGTAGAAAGAGCTAGGGTTGACACCAATAATTTTACAGAAAAAAATTGTCTGTACCCAAGGATCATATACACTATAGGATGAAGACTGCTTGGTTGTATCTCTGCTACTGTTAAGTCTCAACCTATATCATATCTCTTGTGCTGGGATTAAGAGTGTAAGAGATACTATTAATTATAGTGATTCAATCTGAATTCCTATTTACACTGAAGTATTTCGTTGCTTGCTTGACTTTATAAATGGAGGATTTCTTTCAGGCAGTTCTATTGCCCTTACAGAAAGCTAGTTATCACATGTGCCAGGACCTAATACAGATAGGTTTTGTAATGGAAATATTTGGATGTGGGATGTCAGACTTAAACTGTAATGACTGAATAGACCACAAGATGACAAATTTGTCTTGAAATTATCAATGACCTGCAATATCCATCTTAGACAGCAGGTGACAGTGAATGACCACGCTATTATCTTGCTATTATCTTAGAAGACAATTTACTATTGAAAAGGCATTTTTTGGTAATCATCTACTATGTTTCAGGATTTGTCCTAGGTGCTAGAGATACAAAGCAAAAATTAAAGACCTCTGCCCTCATAGAATTTGAACTTGCATTCTAATTTTCAAAACACACACATATACACACAAATGTGACATTATACTACATTCCACTATCTATCCATATTTGTGTGTGTGTGTGTGTGTGTGTTTATAAAATCAATAAAAAGCAAAGTAAAGGGGGTAGGATTTGTAATACACAGGCAGGCATCTGGAAAAGTCTCATATATGGAAAGAGGTGGCATTTTCTTTGAGCTCTCATGGGAAGGAGGGGTTCAAAACCACAAAGCTGAGGAAGTAATTCACTCCACACTAGGAAACAGCCTTTGCAGAGGCATGGAAGTGGGAAATAAGTAATGGGTAAAGAACAACAAAGAGATAAATTTCTTTAGACTTACTGAATGCATGAAAGGGAATGATGCATGATAAGGCTAGAAAGGTGCATTATAGCCAGGTTATGAATTGTATTTAATTCCAAGAAAGGAATGTTTGATCCCAGAGGTGCTAGAGAGTAGGGAGCAGGGCTGGAGTTTATTAGTCATGGGATTAACCTGAGCAGACATGGAATAGAGAATGCTTTGTCAAGCTGGCTGGAGGAGTAATTGCAGAGGGGAGACACAGGGGACAGGGAGATGATATGGGAGTGTTGTCCAGGTGAGAAAAGAGGAGGTTGTATGAGTGAGTCAGTCAACAAGCACTTCCTATGTGCCAAGCACTGTGCTGAGCATATAAATACAAGTAAAAAGAAAGACAGTTCCTGTCCTCCAGATTCCCACTTTTCATGGGAGAAAACAGCACGTAAAAGGAAACTGAAAAGCTATAGAGGTTGGAAGAAGGAGTGATGCAGTCAGGTGGTCATAGGAGAGGAAGCTGGAAAGAATGAACCATGGATGGACTGAGTATCTCCTTCATTATATGCTCTGGGGGCGGAACCATCCAATCGGAGAGAGACACTGCGGAGAGGAAGGGTACTTTCCAGGTAAGCATTCTAGGGCTAGAGAGAAACTTAGAGATGAAGGGTTGAAGCAAAGTAGAGGAAATACAGGGTGAAGAGAAGACTAGAGAAGAGACTTTTTTTTAAATATTTTACTTGTTTAATAAACACATGTACATTTAGTTGTCTTCTGGCTTGTGGAAGCACTAGATTAGACAAAACTTGTCACCATAAAAGGCTTTGAAAATGGCTAGCAATAAAAACTCCAGTACCGCCTTCAACAGATGAACACCCTGTTGAAACCAGTTCATTTTGCCATTCTCATAAATCTTTGAGGGCTTCTGAGCAGCAAGCTTACCCTTAATTTTCTTATTTTTATTCTTTTTGGGCATGATGTTGTAATGTAATGCCAAAAGAAAGGCAACTTCCCAAGGTTCAGAATACCAGCATAGGTGCTCTCTATTTTATTCAGTGACCAACCAAGAACAGAGATCAAAACATGACATCATTCCAAATACAGCATTTACTAAGTGTGATTAAATAATCTCCAAGGACTACCCCACCCCAGGACCTTCCAATCATTCAATCAATTACAAAGTCCCTGTTCTAAATACTTCTCCACCCCTAGGCTGTACCTTCATTTAGTCCACCACAAAACCCCTCTTCTCAAATGAAGATTAGTTTCCAAACATAAGTAAACTACATTCATTTGTTCAACCACAGAACACTAAAAGGTCAAAAGTTCTCCACCCCTGGATCACAATTGAATCTACCCCAGAGTTACATCAAGTTTAAGCACAGCACTTAATACCCAAATGGAGGTCTTTTCTTCATCTTGACAGGAGGCAAGTTCTCAGCAATCTTAGTTCCTGGGGAGACAAGGCTTAGCAAGGCCACAAGATACATTGCCAGTCCCTTCATCCTCTGTCTGTAGAACAGTCCTAGAACCCCTGAAAACATTAGCAAAACCCTCTCCCAGGATTTCTGTAAACATACAACAAGAAAATCCTTCTTCAGGGCTTCTGAACCAACAGAAAGGTTCCCAGACCCCTGCAACAACAGCACTGCCCTTCACCAGTGGACAGCATTCACTCTCTGTCTGCAGGACAGTTTCAGGGCTTCTTAACCAAAAGCCAGGTTCCAGGACTTCTTCAACAACAGGACTGTCTTTCACCAGTGGACAAATCTGGCAAAACAACATCAAAACAGACAGACAAAGTACCAGCAAAACAGCCATGTTTCCTCAGTCCTTGGCAGCTCAGGGGGCAGGTCTCAAAAGTCCAGGGCAATTCAAAGTAGCCCTCAGCAATCCTTCTCAGTCTCTCTCTCTGCCTCCACGAGGTGCTGCTTCCAAAAAGTCCTTCTGCCTCTCTCTTGTCCCTCCAAATCTACGTCACCAGCTCCTCCCAGTTCAGGACTCTCTTTTCACATCAACAAGTCCATCCCACAGGTGGGATTAACAAGCTCTGGGTTTTACACAATCAATTTGAAAAACCAAGCCAATACAGGGGAATCTTTAAATGCCATTACTATCACACATCCCCTCATCAGTATGTAAACAATTCATCCTCACACCCTTTCAATTAAACACATAGGTGTACTGTTCTACATTTCTCTTGGCTTCAATATTTCCATTTAGAAATGTCTACTTGTGTGTTCAGACTTTTTTAATCACAGTTTTCAGATGGTGTGATATTTCTTAGATTATCTCTCCTTGGCTAATTTCTGCATCCGTGTTTTTTTATATTATTTCTTACATTTTCTTATTCTTTCTGTCTCTTTTTGTTAGTATTTATTATATTATATATTACTTATTTCTTATTGGGTTTGTATAGTGCCACCTCTTTTCTGGATGATGAGATGTAGGTGTGTGTGTTTGTGCGCGCGCGAGTGTGTGTGTATTCTCAGAGGAGGGATAATTTCAAAGATATGAGTTAATAAAGACATAAAAATTTTAACTTTAAGATTTTGTGTAAAAGTTTTAAGTTTCAGTGGAGTAGCAAACTTTCCTTCGAGAAAAACAGTAAGATGACACTATTTTCTCTAAGAACTAGGATATCTCTATATATCTGCATATGTATATATATACATATGCATATTTATGATTGATTTTTAAATCTTTCTATTAACAGTGACAAAAGCACCAGTAAATATGATGTTCCTGGATTATATATTTTTATGATACATAGACACACATACACAATTTTTAAATTTTCTTTTGGCCCTGACAGTAATTAATAAGGCTGGAAAAAAACAACCAACAGAAAAAAAAAAAAAAACACTGAAAATCCTTCAGGTTCATTTGAATATTTTAAGAATAATTCTTTATTCTCTTCTGAAATATATAGGCTTTGTTTATATTTTAGTAGTGAGTTCCTAAAAGTGAATTAAGGATTGTACAAATAAAATTGTATTAATAATTGTAAAGAATTTTAAAATCACATTTCTTTTCCTATTTTGAAGCCTCCCTCTGATAATATTAAAAGACAGAAGGGTTCACTTTTACAAATCAGGCCCACATGGATCCTTTCTAAAGATTCTTCTTCAATATTGATGATCTTGGCTGTTTCGGGTAATATCTCTGAGCTTTCACGTGCATTATGGGCCCCTAATATAATGTTCTTCTTATACATCTGTCATTAATAGGATTAGCTCCATAAATTTTGAGCCGTTTTCAGCACAGGAACTAATTAAGGGACCCTTTACAAGCAACAAGAAACCAGGAAAGCAGCTTCCCTACCAAAGTGGTAACACCTCTCCAGAACCGACCTGGGGACAAGGCCTATTCCAGAATTTCTAAGGGAAATCTTTCCAAGGACCATGTAGCGACATGGGACAGATAAGGTCCAAGATGAAGTGTGATAATTAAAGGGACATTTGGAGTAGGTTACCAGGAACAGGATAAATCAAGATTTTATGTTATTCAATTCTGATCATCATACCCATGTTACTGTTGGTTCACTGCTGTATCCAATGTCTTCCAATATTCATGTCTGCCTATATACATGTACATAGAAGACCAGTTGAAAATATGCCCAGGACAGAGATAGACAGAATTTCAAAGTGAGGGATTAAAGAAAGTTATTGCAGATCTCTCTGTGTGATCAAAAGTGGGGGGAAATGTTATGGCACTTTTAAAAATTTCCTTTAGTTCCCCTTGTACCTTTTAGTTAATATTAACCTTACCTTACAGAAAACTGTAGGATGGAACATAAAACTTTACCTACGGGCCTTAAACATCCCTTAGATAAGAAGCCAGAGGTAGAAATTCTACTGTCCCCAAGGATTGGAAACATGTAAATTTTCCTCCTCCATCAGCCTATTCTTCATCCTCTAAATGTAGTTTAATTTGCAACCTGACTTAGAGTTTCTTCAATGAAGTTTGTTTTCTTATGGGCTGTATGAGATTATAGCTCTGTTTAAGCTGATTCAATTTTTCTGACATTGAAGGGAGCATGGTTTTATGAATCTGTCTTCCCTTTAATTTTTATGGCCCAAGAGGAATGTGTAAGATTAAATCTCCACCCCAAATCTTCCCATGGCTTATTTGTGCCCAACCTGTGGTAGAGCCTTCCAAACTAGTAATGGTCTGGTCAGTGTAATGTAATGCCAAGGAAAGGCAACTTCCCAAGGTTCAAAATACTAGCATAGGTGCTCTCCATTTTATTCAGTGACCAACCAAGAACAGAGAAGATCAAAACATGACATCATTCCAAATACAGCATTTACTAAATGTGATTAAATAATCTCCAAGGACTTCCCCACCCCAGGACCTTCCAATCATTCAATCAATTACAAAGTCCCTGGTCTAAATACTTCTCCACCCCTAGGCTATACCTTCATTTGTTCAATCACAGAGCACAAAAAGGTCAAAAGTTCCCCACCCCTGGATCTCAATTGAATCTACCCCAGAGTTACATCAAGTTTAAACACAGCAGCACTTAATACCCAAATGGAGGTCTTTTCTTCATCTTGACACCAGGCAAGTTCTCAGCAATCTTAGTCCCTGGGGAGACAAGGCTTAGCAAGGCCACAAGATACATTGCCAGTCCCTTCATGAATTCATCCTCTGTCTGTAGAACAGTCCTAGAACCCCTGAAAACATTAGCAAAACCCTCTCCCAGGATTTCTGTAAACATACAACAAGAAAATCCTTCTTCAGGGCTTCTGAACCAACAGAAAGGTTCCCAGACCCCTGCAACAACAGCACTGTCCTTCACCAGTGGACAAATCTGGCAAAACAACATCAAAACAGACAGACAAAGTACCAGCAAAACAGCCATGTTTCCTCAGTCCTTGGCAGCTCAGGGGGCAGGTCTCAAAAGTCCAGGGCAATTCAAAGTAGCCCTCAGCAATCCTTCTCAGTCTCTCTCTCTGCCTCCACGAGGTGCTGCTTCCAAAAAGTCCTTCTGCCTCTCTCTTGTCCCTCCAAATCTATGTCACCAGCTCCTCCCAGTTCAGGACTCTCTTTTCACATCAACAAGTCCATCCCACAGGTGGGATTAACAAACTCTGGGTTTTAACACAATCAATTTGAAAAACCAAGCCAATACAGGGGAATCTTTAATTGCCATTACTATCACAGATGTATAACCTCCTTCTCCTACCACCACCATGAAGCCTCAGAGCAAGATGAAGCGTAGACTCTTTCTGAATGTTATAGTCAGACAAAGTGCGTCCATCTTCCAATTGCTTGCCTGAAAAAATCAATCTTTGTTGATCAGGGGGAATACCTTCTTTATCTTGGATCTTGGCCTTTACATTTTCAATAGTGTCACATGGTTCGACATCAAGGGTGATGGTCTTCCCCATCAAGGTCTTCACGAAAATTTGCATTGTGGCACTTGCTCTACCCATGGACGATGGATCTGAAACAGAGATCTTTTTTTTAAACCTAATTACATTTGGGGACCGAGAGACAGTGAGAGTATTAGATACATAGTAAACAATGAAGAGAGAATACATTAAAGCACCAAATATGTGGCTTGTACTGCTTAAGTGCTAGGGACAAAAAGAAAAGTGAAAGAATGTCCCTGCTCTCAAGGACCTAGAAGTCTAATTTCAGAGACAATGGACAAAACAAAACTATGCACGAACGAGATATTTGCAAGAAAGTTTGGAGGAAATGAAGAGTGTAAAAAGCACTAACATTTAGGTGGATCAGGAATGCTTCCTCATAGAAGATGAGGTTTTAACTGGGAATTGAAGGAAGCCAGGAAAGGGAGGCAGTGGACATGAGGAGAAGGAGGGCTCCAGGTATGAGGGCAGCCAGTGAAAATGCCGGGAGTTTGGAGATGGAATGTGTCGTCCAAGGACCTCAAGGAGGTCACTTTTACTTGTCAAAGAGTCTATAGGGAGAGGAAAGGAGAGGAGAGGAGAGGAGGATAGAGATACAGAGACAAATAGAGAGACAGAGAGAGGAAGACAGAGATAGAGATGGAGGGAAAGAAAGAGAAATGAACAGAGAGAAACACAGAGAGAGAGACAGAGTCAAGACAGAGACAGACAGAGACACAGATAGACAAAGACAGAGCCAGACAGAGAGACAGAGATAGAGAGACAGAGA
>NW_027186864.1:0-6680 GCF_028583685.1 Petaurus breviceps papuanus | reverse complement strand
GGAGAGAGACAGAAACAGAGGTACAGAGACAGAAATGGGCAGAGAGATAGAGACAGAGAAAGAGAGAGACAGAGACAGAGAGGCAGAGACAGAGACAGAAAGAGACAAAGACAGAGACAGAGAGATGCAGAGAGACAGAGATCCAGAGACAGAGATAGACAAAGAGAGACACAGAGACAAACAGAAAGACAGAGAGCCAGAGAAAAGTATAGAAAGAGACACAGAGACAAAGAGAGAGACAGAGAGGTTCAAAGATAGAGAGACAGAGAGAGATTTCAAAAGTGCTTAGTAAAGACAGGGAGAACATTTGTAATTCAAAATCTTGTGGAAATGAATGATGTCAACTAAAAATGAACATAGAATTTAATTTTAAAAACAGTGCTTAGTAAGTGTAAACAGCTGCAATATCAAGGGAAAAGATGAAAAAAGCTACCAAGTGAGAATTCCTTGTTTGGAGTCAAATTCTATTATAAAACAGCAGGCTTCACCTATTTAGCATTGGTTAAACAATCCTGCAGTAGATCAATGGACAAGACCACACAAGGAAAAAATTAGCAACGATGGTTTTCCAAATCCCATTTTTGGTAAACCTAAAAACATAAATTATTCAGGAATGAGATTCCTATTTGATAAAATTGCTGGGATAACTATATCATTGGCAAAATTTAACAAAAAGGCATACCAAGCCTGCTCTCTCTGAGCAAGGTAACATTTATTAATAGTGACATGGATAGTCGACGATCAGTGTTCCAATGGATTGCCTCATTCAATGCCAAAATGAAGGTGCAACTCATTTTTATAATTATAGAACAAAAACCAGAACAGAAATCATATCATTGCTTATTCAATGGGCAGGATCATGAGGTCAAGGGATCATGATGGGTCATATTAAAGAAAGTCAGTTTACACATTCCTGGGATGAAGACCACCTCTCTCTCTCTCTCTCTCTCTCTCTCTCTCTCTCTCTCTCTCTCTCTCTCTCTCTCTCTCTCTCTCTCTTTCTCTCTCTTTCAGGAATGTTTTTTTCTTAATTTATGGGCCTTAGCTACATTGTCTTTGTGTGTGTTTCCAAACCCAAGTTTTAATTCAGAAGATCTTGACAATGGCAATACACATTTTATTGAAATAAATGCTTCTTGTAGATTTATTTGGTTACTGTTTTTGTAATTATCCTATGCCTGCCTATATATTCATTCCCCAAAAAGTAAAACTTGAAACAATGTGCATCCCCTGAGTTTTTTCTGGTTTTCTAGGACCCCTTACAGATCTTTCTATATTGGGAACTATTGTGGCTCTGGGCTTGGAGCCCTGGGCCTAGACTCAGAAAGAGCTGCATTCTAGTCTCACCTTAGACACCTAACTAGGTTTGTGACCCTGGGCCATTTTTTATGCTTTCTGGACCTCACTGTCCTCTGCTCTAAAAGGAAGAAAGAGAACAGCAACTGATGGACTTTTCTAGTGAGGACCAAATGAGCTCACAATGCAAAATGCTTTGGTAACCTTGAAGCAAATGCCACTTATTGGGTATGTCATGAGCCTTGTTCCATCCTTAAAATGCAATGGCCTAAAAGGTCAATCCCAATCTTCCCCAGCTGTGACATCCCTCTATTTCAATACCATGTCGATCGACTCCTACAGTCTCTTCTCCTGGGCACTTAAAATGCTAGATAAAATCTGTTCTCTGGCCTGGTCTAAGGTCCCACCCTCTTGTGACTGACTGCCATTTGGGGACTTGGGAGTCTGTGTATTTTCTTGACAATTCACTGCCTATGGTTCTTAGCAAGATTATGATTGAAAGCATAGAGATGTGTGTGCCCTTTCCAATCTTGTCAAATGAAGCAATTTGTAATAAAATGAATATTCTGAATACCCTGCCCAGAAAAACAATAACAATATTGGACTTACTTGAAGTCACTTCACTGAATGAAAGTCTTTATAATTACCAATTTTCCTCCTGGCACACTGATGGATGTTCCAGGCCTTTCACCTTTTCTCTTGGATCTCCTCTTTCCTTTCCTGAGGTTTAATTAACATCATCAGTTGCATGTTAATAATGGTTTTTTTTCTGAAATAAAGTCTGCTTATCATACTCTAATTATATTGAATTATTGTAAAAATTATTCTATCCCCGCCTGTACATTGGGTTAATTAACAGTAAAAAAAATAAATTTGTGAAAATATCAGAATTCCCTGAGTTTTTATTTTCTAGAACACTCCTCTCCCCGCCCCCCCCCCCAGCATTTAGTATAGATATATTACATTCCCCCTCAGACACAGACTAGGTTTGGGACCCCAGACCATCCCTGAACCTTTATGGCCATCCCTGCCCCCTCCTCTAAACTGAGGAGTGACTTTGGCAGCTATCTGGCTGCTTTCTGATGAGGATAACATGAGTTAGTATGGGAAAGAGCTTTTCCACCCTCCTCTGGGATGGTAGAGGTCGCACTTACTTCCTCCGTTGTAGGAGCACTTCTACTTCTGACCGTCCTTCATTAGGTGCCCTCCCAGCTCTATCATTCTCTCCTCTATGGCAACGCTTATCCCATTCTCTGTGTGTTCTCAGAACTCTACAAACCCTGACCATTCCACGAAACAACCTCTTGTGACAGACTAGGCTTGAAGTATTTTTGAAAATCCAGTGGCTTACAAAAAGAAATGGAGGCCCTTTGACATGCTCTCCAATTAAACAGTTAAGCTTTTTAATAAAATACATACTGAGGATAAGTCTGTTGCTCCCGGGGCGCCGAGGGCTGAGGGTGCTGCTGGATTGGAAGAAGGGGTGCCGGCAGCTTCAGAGGAGAGTTATGGGGAGTCTGGGTCTCTTAGGGCACCTGGAGCTGCCGCTGGGCTGCGGAAGCCTCTGTTGGTGTATCATCGGCAGAGGAATGTGTCAGTTGGGGAGACTGAGGTTGTGGATGTGACTATTGGAGCATCCCACCGGGGCTGTGCCTGGGGCTGGCTGGGCTCAGCCAATGGGACACTTGGGGCAGGTTCAGGGCCCGGGGCTGGGAACGCAGTATGCTTGGGGAGGTGGTTGGGGTTGGCCACAGCACCCATCGGGGCTGCGCTGCTCTCACTCCGTTTTGGTCAGCAACGTACCTCAGCCTTGACTTGTGGTTACTACACCTTCACCTGGACCAGAGGCCCTTAAGCATCTTAGGCCAGTAAGGTCAGCACGGGCTCCCTCTTAGGACAGGGGCAGGTCGGTGGCCAGCTTAGCTAGACAGCTTGGCACAGGATGTTGGGCTGCGAGCAGCACCTGGGGCGCCTCCTTCACTGGGAACTGCTGCCTCACTGGCTCTCCCCAGCAGTGTGACGGGTTTTGAGCCGGCACCTAGTAGTCACAGCGCTCTTACGAAATAATCGAACAAAAGACCCCACCTAACAACCTGAGACCTGCCAGCGGCCCCATAGGACGTGAACTTGGACACACTTCCGGAGATAGCCAGGGATAGAAAGATCAGGCCTGCCACGGTCCATGGGGTCAGGAAGAGTAGGACAGGGCTGAAGAACACAACACCAGCAATAAAGTGGCTAATTCTAATAAGGGCTAGTGGAAAAGCCTGGATCTGGGTTCTGTCAGCCCCACCCTTTTCTTCCCCTATCTAGGTCTGAGTTATCCTATCCCTACAGTGGGGGAGGCGTTTAGCCATAAAGCTCAAACCCCAGGCCTGGTGAACTTTCAAAAATGAGGGTTCGAATCTAAGCTGGGATTATAGGACAGTTTGAAGAGGCCAGGCATCATGTGATTCAATAAGGCTTCATCAATTATGAGCAGAAATTACACTGACTTTTGTGTAGGTGCATGTGGTGGCTAGGGGGCAGGGTGAAATTGTCCCCTAAAACCTTGACACTTTATGGTCCAATAACTTCATAATTCCTGAAAAGGTATTTTATATGTATATGTACACACACATACACACATTTTTCCCCCATAAAGGTAGTATAATACAGTAGAGAATAATATTTCCCCCTTAAGAAAATTAGCTAAGATGATAAAGTTTCTCATATATTGTGGTACTGCTCAATGTTTCATAAGGTTTTATTTTTGGTTCCTGCATGTACATCATGCTGAAATTGTAACCTGGGATTGTATCTTTAGTGTTAATTTATTTTGATCAATATTCTGTATTTATTGGATACTTTCCATCTGCACATCTTGTTTTTGCCCAAAACCCATTAGAAAGAAGCTGAATTCTATCTGCCAACTATGGTCTATTTGGGATAAGGCACTTGAGTAACAGAAAGTGTAATGTTGTAGACCCAGGACAGTTACTTTTAATGGCTCCTACACTCTAGAAAATTTCCCTTTGTTCATATCTTAGGAAAGTGAGTCTGTTAAAATTTCCACTTGTTATGAAATTGAAACAATTTTTTTTTTTTGCTTTTTGGAGGGCAATTGGGGTTAAGTGACTTGCCCAAGGTGACACGGCTAGTTTTTGTGTTAGGTGTCTGAGGCTGGATTTGAACTGAGGTCCTCCTGACTTCAGGGCCTGTGCTCTATTCACTGTACCACCTAGTCACCCCTGAAACACAATTTCAATATTTATCTACAAAAGCCTGGAGAACATTTCTGAAAACATCGCTACCCTGGATTAAAATCTTTTTTATAAAAGCAACAACTAATTCACACAGTTACCTCAAGTTTTACAAAGTTCAAATTGTAATGTGCATCATCTACTGAGGTTATCTTATTTTTCACTGTATAAATCTGTTGAGATGAGGCATATTTCATTCTTCTGGGGGATAAAAGTAAATATTTTCATTCTGTTTAGCTAAAGAAAATGGAGAGGGGGGATGAGACCATATGTCAGGGAATAAGGAAATCAACAGCCCTTCATGACCAGAACACAATGATTCATAAAGTGTTGCAAACTCCCCATTCTTTTACAACTCAAAATTCCCTTTTAAAAAAGTCCTGTCTTCATTCAGGAATTCTAGGACATTCTCAGTTTGAATTCTCCCTTGAATAGGCATGTAATAAGAAAGCATCTGCAGGACATGCTCAATTCACATCCTTCAGGATTGGTTCTCATAAACATCTCCAAGAGCTCTGGGATGAGGGTCTCAGTTCATTGTTGGTAGAGAGCTGGAACATAGGACCCAGTGGGAACTAGAACTAAGAGGGGTTGGTGGTTTGTCTTGTTGCTAGGGGACTAATTGTTGTTATCATTGATGTTGACTTCTTTCAGACAGTATATGAGCCCCTGAACTTTGTTTATGGTGATTTCCTTGCAAAGATGCTGGAGTGGTTTGCCATTTCCTTCTCAAGTGTGTCTCCATTGGACAGATGAGGAAATGAGCCAAATAAGGGTTAAGTGACTTGCCTAAGGTCACACAGCTGTAATGGTAATGGTAATTTGAAGATCTTCCTTGCCCCTTATTAGGCCTAAGGGAATTTGAAAATCTTTCCTGCTTTGAAGATCTTCCCTGGCCCTTAATAAGCCTAATGTAATCACGTGGAGCCTATGTTGGGAGGAGTTTGCTAAAGGGTGGAGTAGAGCCCAGGAGAAGCTGAGAGTCAGAGCATCTAGCACGGTGGGAGACAGAGGACACAGGCAAGCAGAAAGCTATATTTGTGAGTGTTTGTTTGTGGGAAGGTGTAATGGGAATGTAAATTTTAAAGATCTTCCCTGCCCCTAGGCTAAAGTGCACCTGGAGCCTGGGGTGGGAGGCTTGTTTTTCAGTTGATACTTTTTGATTGGTCAGTGGGTCCAAAAGGTTGTTACGTTCTCTGTGCCAGGAGAAGGCTATATAAGCCCTGATGTGTAGCTTTGTTTGGGGGGCTCACTTTGAAAAGTGTTCTGTGATTTGATCTGGATTCTGGGAAGCCATGGTTGAGAGCCCCCCCTCGGCTTTGAAAAACCCAGATGTTGATTTTGTATGGATGTAATGGTTGGACAGTTTGGAAATCTGTCCACTTGATCTGTTTCTCTGTCTGTATACTCTGAAGTTTGGGGTGCTGACCTTTTCCCCCTGAACTAGGTAAAAGATACATATTTGACTGATTAAAGTAAGCTTGTTAACCCATTTTGAGTTGCTTTCCTTTAACAAAGCAGATCCAAGAACCTGTATTGGCAGCAACCCCGGGGAACGATGGGGTACTTGCTGATACAGAAGGCTAAAGGATGGTAAGCCTCCCTGCTATGTTATGGTATATTAACATTTTTGTTGCTATGATGAATTTGGTTTCCTGATGATGGGATTTGGTTTTCTGGTGTCTGAATAAATGAATTTCTTCTGTCTTTTATATGGAGAGTCTGTTATATTTTGTGATTCAAAACTGTGCCGGCACATTCATAGTCCGTGTTGGTGCTGTGAATATTGTGCTGGTGCTACTGCAGCTAGCAAGTGTCTGAGGCTTCATTTGAGCTCAGATCTTCTGGACTCCAGGCCCAGTACTCTATCCACTGAACGACCTAACTGCCCTTCGAAGAGACTAATTATAAAAGACTAATGAGATCCTCAGAACTAATGCTGGTTGGGCTACATCCTTTGACTCTGACCATGACTGGCCACAGGCCCCATTAGAGACTGTGGCTAGTGGAAACAGGAGCTAACCCAGGTCAAGAGCAATGGTGCTATTGTCTTAACATGTCCCTGGGTCCCTTTAATTTTGACCTGGGCCACCAATCTCTACTGCCCCTGAATCACGTCCCTTCCACTTTCACTCTCCCAGC
>NW_027186863.1:19975-36793 GCF_028583685.1 Petaurus breviceps papuanus | reverse complement strand
GAGAGAGAGAGAGAGAGAGAGAGAGAGAGAGAGAGAGAGAGAGAGATTCTGCTTCTCCTTTTTAATTAAGCCAGTGTTCCATTGCCATTCTTTTGGGGATGGGGAAGAGGACAAAGGAACCACTCAGGGTTTGTTTTGTTATCTCAAAGTACTGATCTCTTCAGCATTAAGCCATCAGTCTTTGTGTGTTGACAAGGTACCTCCATATACCCATGGGATTGTTCCTGTAGAACCAGCCCCACATATTCCAATCCCACTACTGGTACATACACAAAAAGTAACATCCAGAAATGCATGGTGCCCCTAGCAAAACTCTGTTAGCACTAGTGTTCTAGAGAACATTCTTTGAGAGCCACTGATCTAGAGGAGAGGCAAAGTGATACTGGATTTTTGTACAAGGTCTCTCAATAGTTACTTCCCCTTAACCAACCTCCCTCCCCACCCTCCCACCCCCCATCTACTCACTGTTTCCTCTTGGAGAAGAAAATCGCCTGCTTAATCATCTCTCAAAAATAAAAGACCTAAGCAAGCCTTCCCCAAGGGCCAGTGGGCAAAGATAAAGGGGCCAATCTCTTTCTCCTCTGAATCTTTCCCATGTCTGGCCAAGAGAAATTCATTCGGAGGAGATACTGCTTCAATGCCTTACACATTTGTAAATGAGAACAGTATTTCTCCCTGACCACGGTTAAATTATTCTGAAGCTATAAACAGATCCTGGTCCACTTCAAAGGATTTTTATCAGCTTATGCCTACGGATCCTATTCAAATCTTCTCATTTTCAAAGGGAGAAAGAAACCCCTTGGCTGAACCCCCAGCCAGGCCCTACCTTACTTATAATATCTTTGACTCCAAATAAACTGATCCCTTCTTGGCTCTTCCCCCACCTCCTCCTTTTTTTCCTTTTTCTTTATTCCTTTTTTTTGCATTCACAGAGGTTTCTCTGACAATCTTCTCCCACTCTTCCACCTCACCAAGCTATCTCCTCTCCCCTCCTCTACTGACTATTCCTTGGGCTAGGATTGATTCTAATCTCCTGAAAAGTGACCTGCATAGAGCCAAGTCTAGGAATGTGGGGTAAGATTGGCCTTTCTCATAAGCAACCTTTTCAAATGTGAGCAGGGTTATGCCTGGGACAAAATCATGGCAGTGGCTAAGTTTATCTTGTTGTTTCCTCTCCCCCTTCAGCATCCTCCAGTCCCTGTTTGGCTGACTTCATCCAGGCATTCAGCGACCTCATGCCAGGACATCCCAGTATTTACCTTGAAACCCTGGCCTGGATACTTTGCCATCAAAACACTAACTCAGAATCCAAAGCATCTTATCCAGGATATGGGATATAGTGAAAATAACTCTGGATTTGGAGTAAGGAAAAGTGATTTCTTACCCTAGCTCTGTTACTAATTAGTAAGAAAAAAATGACCAACAGTAATAATAGCTAGCATTTATGTAGCACTTTAAAGTTAGTCTTGTTTCATCTTTGTAACAATTCTGCTTATTATTATCTCCATATTAGAGATGAGGAAACTGAAGCTCGAGAGGATAAAGTGATTTGTCTAGGTTCATATCGCTATTAAGCAACTTAGACTAGATTTGAACTCAGTTCTTCTCTACTCCAGAACACACTGTGCCACCTAGTTACCTAGTTAATTTTTCCTCCAGGTAACTTATTTAATAAAGTGCCAGATGGTTATAACTGGAAGGTCTAATTCCATCTCACAGAGAAGGACACTGAGACTCAAAGGGTTTACTCAAGGCTGTGTAGATTATTGGGATTTGAGAGCAGGTGCTTTAATTTCCAGTCTAGCCCTCAGTCCATTGTACCATATTCACATGGAAATGTAGACATTGAGGAGTTACAGTGAAGGCAGGAACTTTGAGCTCTGACAAGGGATCATTGGCAATGGTATTTTGGGGGTGGGTGGATATCTTGGAGAATGAAAAATCCTCCATCTTAGCATTAAATCCTCCCTAATCAAGACAAAGAGCTCTGCTATCGGTGTCCAAAATCTGCCTTGCCTTCTTAGTGTTTGCATTGTAGGGACAATACTGATACGGGCAAATAATTTAAACAACTCCAACAAGCAAGGAGACAGGCAAAGAAATAGATAGAAAGAAGCATTTTATATGTACCATAGAAGCAATTAGATGACTCAGTGGATAGAGTGCTGGCCCTGGAGTCAGGAAGACTCATCTTCTTGAGTTCAAATCTGGCCTCAGATACTAAATGTGTGACTCTGGGCAAGTCACTTAACCTTGTTTGCCCTCTGTTTCATCTATAAAATGAGCTGGAGAAGGAGAGAACAAACAACTCCAATATCTTTGCCAAGCAAATCCCAAATGGGGTCACAAAGAGTCAGACATAACTGAACAACAACATATATATGATTGCTAAAGATTGAACAAAAATGATTATGCTTTTCCTTTGGCTTACACACATGGTTGACCACCATAATAATTTGTTACTTTTTAAACCAAGTGCTCTGCTTTGATTGAAGTCATTAGTGTCCCCTTGGAAATGCCATCAAGACCCAATGTGGACAAGCCATTCAGTATTTCATTGCAGATACCTAGATTTAGTCAACACCTGCCGGTACTGACATTGGAAGCACAGGGTCTTAGACCTAAGGGAAGAACTTTTCTGACAGAAGTATAAACAAGGCTCTGCCTCATGCTACTAAGCATTTACTTCTGGATGATAACCTCTGCCTTTTAAGTTATTCTGCAACATGGCTACTTTTGGAACATTCATGGTTTTGCTTTAGAAAGAAATAGAAAGTTTGAATTTCTATATTTGCTAGGAGAGGAAAGGAAACAGGGAAGTAACTCTCTCTTCTAGTTCCTCATAGCTCTAAAATAGTATGACTCTATAATCCAGGGAAACTTTCTGAAGAATTTTACATTTTAAGAGCTCTTTTGACAAGGAGGGACTAGGTGGAGAAAGGGATATGTTAGGGATAGGAAGGTCCTGCTTAGAAACAGTGGAAGGAGATGATAAGCAAATACCGCCCCCCCCCCCACACTTTCCATTATAGTTGTGAGATTTTGCTTCCAAATTCCCCCTCACCATTAGCACAGGATTTTGGAAAGAATTTGGATTGGGTGCCCGGAGAGCTTGGGCAAGTCACTGTCTTTCTGTATCTGTTTTCTGAACTGTAAATGAAGAGGCTGCACAAGAATAATCAGTGCTTTCCATTTCTTTCCTTCCTTCCTTCCTTCCTTCCTTCCTTCCTTCCTTCCTTCCTTCCTTCCTTCCTTCCTTCCTTCCTTCCTTCCTTCCTTCCTTCTTTCCTTCCTTCCTTCTTTTTGCAAACTCTTTTCAACAACAGCAACAAAAATATGTTGTGAACCCTCAGAATAATGTAATATGCTATGTATAGTATTTTGCAATTATTTGTTACTTCATTAATTTTTAGTCCCAAAACTTTGGACCATTGTTTCTAACCACAAAGAATAAGTGAACCACTAAATGGGAACCATTGGACTAGATGATGTCTAATGTTCTGTTAGGTCTAAAATTTTGTTATTAGTTAGGTCTTTGAAGGGGCAGCTAAGTGGCACAGTGGATAGAATGCCAGACCTGGAATTCAAATGTGGCCTCAGATATTTGTGAGCTATGTGAGCATTGGACAAGTCACTTCACCCTGTTTGCCTCAGTTTCCTCATCTGTAAAATGAGCTGGAGAAGGAAATGGCAAACTACTCTAGTATTTTTGCCAATAAAACCCCAAATGAGGTCAGAAAGAGTTGGACATTGAAATGACTGAACAACAACAAAAATTACTATTATAAACATATAATGAAAAAGTTGTGTACATATATACCTATATATTGTGGACTAATATATATATATATATATACATATGTGTATCTATTTGTTTATATATGTTATATATACATAAAATTGATAAATTAAGCTATAATTTATTATTTATTCATTCAATGTTATTATTGGTCAGTCATTTTTCTAGTCACATCTGACTCTTCATGACCTGATTTAGTGTTTTATTGGCAGAGATCCTGGAGTGGTTCGCTATTTCCACAGCTAGTAAGTGTCTGAGGCTAGCGTTGAACTCAGGAAGATGAGTCTTCCTGACGACTCCAGGTCTGGCATTCTATTCACTGTGTCACCTGGCTGCACCTACCCTTTTTGGGTATATGTATATACATATACATATACACATACATACATCTATATATGATATACACAACCTACATATGTACACACATATACACGCATAAATGTTTGTATTTGTATGTATGTGTGTATACACACATACATACACACCTATATAGGCATACACATGCCTACATCTTCATATACAAATACATGCACATATATTTTAATATGTATGTATCATGTGTGTGCATATACACATGTAATAAGTATAGACACCTAAATATAGACATCTATGACCATGTGCACAATGTATATTAACAACTTATAGACATATACACTCAATGTACATACACAATGTATAGTATATATGATATGTTTATATATACATATATGTATATGTATCATATGTGCATATCATGTATTTATGGAGTCAGAGGATTGAGTTCCAGCTCTTGGCTCTGCTGCTGACTTTCTCTGTTACGTTAGGCAAGTGACAATCTCTCTGGGCTCCAGTTTGTTCCTTTGTAAAATGAAGGGAGAGTTCTTATTTGACCGAGGAAGAAACTGAGTCCCAGAGAAGTTAATTGAATTGCTTACCTCAGGCTACAAAGATCGTCATAACCAGGATTTGACCCCAGCCTTCTGCAGTTCTAATTCTATCTCCGATTCCATTGTGACATGTGGCCTCAGCTTGGTGATGTAGTTGTTATAAGCTAAATTTTTTTTTTTACCAGGAATGAAGATATCTTAATTTCTTAAACATTTATGGGTGGAAAATTGAGAAGTGGAATTGTAATGCTATAAGGGTTTGACTTGGGAAAGACTTCCATCCCTCTGATGTGGCTAATCGAGGATTCTTGTTTTGGGAGCCCTTGAGTAGTTGCAGTAGGAGCAGAAGGAGTCAGCTAGCAACTGGTGGTTAGAATATTATTATTAGGGTCTCCAAATGAAATAAAACTAGCATCAACATCATAATGTCTCCTGACCCCCATTTTCCTCAGGATACTTGTTGACCACCTGACTGCTGTTCCTGATAAACACTTTTCCATTGATATTCCCATTAGCTAGATATGACTTCTATAAAAATATTGGGGGGCAGCTAGGTGGCATAGTGAATAGAGCACCAGCCCTGGAGTCAGAAGGACCTGAGTTTAAATCCAGCCTCAGACACCTAACACTTACTAGCTGTGTGACCTTGGGCAAGTCACTTAACCCCAATTGCCCTGCCCTCACCCCTCCAAAAAGAAAAAAAAAATGTTGGGAAAGATAGATTCTTTGAGTTGAAAGGGACTTAAGCCTTCAGCTAGTCCAATCACCCCATTTTCAAATGAAGAAATGGAGTCCTAGACAGGTGAAATGATTTGTCCAAAATTCTGCTGTGAATTAGTTGAGAACCAAGAAAAGAATCTAGGTCACATGAACTCATGATGGTGTCCTTGAATTGGACAGTGATCTGGGAATGGACTCAGGCCTCTCCCACCTAAGAATGGTCCTAGTAAAAACCCAAGAATCCATCTTCTTGACTCCAAATGTCAGCCAAAGGCTTAAGATACAGAAGAAATTCAAATACAAACTGAAGTGCACAGTGGTGACATTTTACCAAATATCAAAGTAGACACTGATGGAGATGGATAGAAAACTAATATCTGAAATTCACTTAGGATTTTCAAGCCATATTTTGGTGATTTTAGCTGACTACAAGGTGGCCTTAGAATTGTTTCTGCAAACCAAACACTGAGGGAACTGGAGATTAAGGGAGGAAACTCTGAGAATAGTGTTTGGAATAGATGATGGTGTATCATCAGATGATGACAGAGCCTAGAAAGACTCATGATGCTGTATAGACATTGTGATTCAGTATTAGTACCAACTTTTAGAAAATAGTTCTTGCCAAAACAGGAACCCTCCTCTCTTCACATAACTAAAAATGAAGTCAACCAGTCAACTCTTCTCTTCCCCCACCCCCTTTCCCACAAGACCTTTCTTCTACCTATGCTGAAGTTTCCATGACTTTGAATGATGACATTGCCATACTCTCTTCAATCTTTTTTTTTTTCAGAGAAATGTGAGAGATGTATTTTAAAAGTTGAGTTTATTCCTTTCTAGGCTTTACCCCTGACTCTCCAGACCTTCTCTACCATGCCATAGCAGTCTTCTCACCCTGCCAGTATGCTCTGTGCTTACAGCCTCTTCCTCTGGTTCTTCCCATAATCTACATTTTAAGGAAAGCACCCAGGCTGGTCATTATCTTCATTCTTTTCTGGGTTCCTTCCATTCCTGACTCCCTGAACTTTCTTTACCATGCCTCTCCCTTTTTCCCTCCCATATATTCTACTCCAGCTCCTCCTCTCTTTTCAGTTTCCTTTAATGTGTTATTTTTCCTGATTAGAATGTAGCCTTCTTGAAGGCATGGATTGTTTTTCTTTCTGATTGTACTTATATTCCCAGGAATTGCACAGTACCTGATATATAGTAAGTGCCTCATTAATGCTTCTTGACTTGCTGAGTGGACCATGAATTAATTAATAAGTATATTCAAAGCCAAACTTTGCACTTTCCTTTTCTTCCTTTGGTTATTCAATTGGAAAGGCAGGGAAATTGATCTCTTAAGCAGGTAGGCAGCAGATATTGTTAATAACTTTAATGAAAATATTAACTTTCCTGGTCTTACGAGGCCCCTGGTAGCTCAAGGCATTTCATGCTTCTGGTCTAAACTATTACAATTTGGAGCTCCCTTCAGAAGGGAGATTTAGAGAAGCAGGTAAGAAGTCTGCACAGCAGAGCAGTGCATATCTTGGGGATCTGGTATCTGTGTGGATTTCCCCAAGAGTCCCTGCTCCCTTACATTGTTTGCATCCTTGGCGAGAGTCATGCAGCAAGCTGCTACAGGCCTTAAGGAAGAGCTTACAGTTTCCAACAAAGAGCTAGGGCTATGTGATGCTATGCTGCACTGTCAGCACCAGCTTTATCCTTAACAATACCTTTTGATTCCTATGCATTTACTCTTTTTTCAAGAGGTTGTAGGATTTTGGTAGTCAGAAGTCAATCAATAACCATTCATGAAACCCCTATCATGTGTCAGGCTCTGTGCTAAGGGCTAGGGATGCAAGAAGAGGCAGAAGTTGGTCCCTGCCTTCAAGGAGCTTACAATCTAATGGAAAGACCACAAGTAAACAAGTGTGCAAACAATCTACATACATGATAAACAGGAAAGAATTACTGGAGGGATGGTTCTAAAATTAAGATGGATTGGGAAAGGCTTCCTATTGTCATAAGATTCCTGATTCTTTCCTTATTATCTCCTTGTCTTATATATTTTTGTATCTTCTCCATAGCTTAACACAGGGGATGGTACATAATAGGAACTTTAAAATATTATTGAATGAATGAATAACAGAATGGCCTTAAAGATGATGGAGGGACAAAAAGATGAGGGCATAAAAGCCTTGAGTGATGCAACAATGTGATTCTAACAGCTAGAATTGACATAGGTATTAAGTCTTGCCAGGCGTTTTACCTGATATTTCATTTGATATTCACAACAATACTGTGTAGTAGCTACTATTATAATCCCTTCTGATAGTACAGAAACTGAGGCACAGAGAGGTTTAAGTGATTTGCCCAGGGTCACATAGATCGCGATCTGAATTCAGGACTTCCTAACTCTTAAGTCTAACATTTTGTCCATTATTCTGCCCAGTCTATAGGAAATTGTGAACTGACTCTCACTTATTCTAGACTGATAGGGAATATAAAAACTAATGAAAATTATTAATCCCTTGCATGGTCTCACAGTCCATCAAAGCTCAAAGGTTTATCTTGAGAGTTTCAGGTCATTTTTTTCCTGGTCCATTCCTGGTACATCATTAGGAAAGGGAGGTGAAATTAATCAACACCAATTCTATGGAGCTTTTCCCATTTTACTCTCAGTTTGAGCTTCCAATTCAATGCCATTTATCAATTATTTATTTATTTATTTTTTAAAGCAATCGGGGTTAAGTAACTAGCTCAAGGTTACATGGCCAATTTATCAAGTATTTATTAAGGAGTTTGCTAGTTGCTTGGTCTGCAAAGGGAGAAAAAAACCAAAACAAACCTTGAAATAGTCCTTGTGTCCAAGGAATTTACATTCTATGGCAAGTTTTATAGGCAAGCTTACAATGATTCACATTAAGTTTACTGTAGTTTCTGGTAGGCAGCTAGGTGGTACAGTAAACATCTTCCTGAGTTCAAATCTGGCCTCAGATGCTAGATGTGTTACCCTGGGCTGGTCACTTAACCTTGTTTGCCTTAGTTTCCTCGTGTGTAAAATGAGCTGGAGAAGGAAAGGGCAAATCACTCTAATATCTCTGCCAAGAAAACCCCAACTGGGATCATGAAGAGTCTGACATGACTGAAATGACACAAGTCTTTCATTACAACCAAAATAACCTTAGACTCAGAGATGTTATGGTATTGAGAAGAAAGCTGAAAACCAGAACAGGGGAAGTGATTAACTCAAGGTCACACTGTTAGGAACAGAGTAGATTGGGCAGGTGGAGAGGGTGAGAATCATGATGTCATAAAATTAAAACTGGAGGGAACCTTGGAGGTTGTCTGGTCCAACGTGATCATTTTGTAGATGAGGAAATTCGAGATCCAGAGAACTTCCATGCTTTGCCCATGGACATCTGAGTTGGGAATGGCAGAGCCAAGATTCAAACCCAGGTTTTCTCATTTCACAACCAGTGATCTTTCCACTATACCAATAAAGGGCTGCCCACAAGGGAAATGGGAGACTCTGAGTGGTTGTGAGAAAGGAATAGTTTGTACAGTAGATCAAAGTTTTCATTTCTATGAAAATTGCTGCCCAGGGAACAAGCATTGAGGTTTCCCTCCGTCACCAAAGAAGGAAAGAGCAGTGAGTTTCCTCTTTTTCTTTGGCACTAGATAGAGCTGTTCCCCTTCTGCCTCCCCCAATCTGTGGCTATGGGTAACACTGGGGATAGGAAGAGGATGAAGTGAGTAGGAAAAGGCTAGCAAAGAAAGTAGGTAACACCAGGTTCCATGGAAAAGCTATCTCCTTGACCAGCTGGTTGGAAGCTCTGCTTTTATTAAAACTCTTTCCTTCTATTTTTTCTTTCTTCTTTATTTAAAAAAAAAGTCTGTGCTAGAAAAAAATCTTGCAAATGCAAATTCCTTGCCAAAAGCCCATCTCATAAATCCTTCTGCACCTCCCTCTCCAGGCAGGTAGCTACCAGCCCTTCTAGGCGTGTAGCACACAAGTGTGTGTGTGTGTGTGTGTGTGTGTGTGTGTGACAGCAAGCCCCCATTGTGGGGAGAGTCATTGTGGAAAGAGATTCTGGAATTCATGGTTCTCAGGACCATGGTTTTCACACAAAGTTCAGCCAGTCTTCCAGGTCAGGTCTGTCTCTTCTTCCAGATGACACTATGACTTCCTTCCCATCCTGCTCCTATATTTCTATTCCAAATTCACAACTTCCTTCTACCTCATTAAGGACAAGCCCTTTCTAGCAGATGGTTGATGAGACCCACCCCAGGTTCACACCCCTGTTCAAATCATAATACTTAGTGTTTATAGAGCAGATCTTGTCATCTTGGCCTGCTTCAAGACATGAACCAGCTCTCCTCAAAACTCAAAGGGCCAAACTGCTCCCATTAAGGAACAAGAGGGGACATTGGGCTAGGTGGGTTAGCAGGCAGGTGGACAGTTTCTCATTTAGTTACTTTCCCTTCATATTTTCCCCCTTCTTTTCCTGCAGAGAATTTACCACAGAAGCCACCCCATTGACATTTCTGAAGCTAAGGGTTATACTTCCAGACTGGTCTAGAATGATCAAGTCTCAGCTTAATTTAGCTTTGTGCAGAATACTTCATAGTCTCAGATGAAATTGCAGGGACTTACTTTCTAGGTATACCTCCAGATCTTCTCCTCATTCCCTAATGTTGTCCCTAACTTTGCCCATCTCCATCCTCCCCCTCTACTATATCTTCCTAAGCCTTAGAATTCCAGAATATTAGTGCCAAAAGGGACCTGAAAGATTATGTCTGTCTGTCTGTCTGTCTGTCTGTCTGTCTGTCTGTCTATCTATCTATCTATCTATCTATCTATCTATCTATCTATCTATCTATCTATCTATCTATCTATCTGTGTATCTATCCATCTATTTATTTATCATCTGTCTACCTATCATCTATGTGTCTATCTTTAACCTTCCTAATCAAGATATCATATAAGGATATTATATATATATATATATGTAAAAAATATGCACACACATATTAAATACAAAGTAATTTCAGGATAGAGATGGGGAGAAGGCACTAGTGACTAGTAGCCTAGGCTACATGTGGACTTATACTCTCTAGAACCCTGCTATATATAGGGACTTGTCTGGGATGATCATTTTCCTCTTTGAACTGCTACTGATTTTCTTTTTACTGATTTCTAAGGTAATTATGGAGTATGTTCTGATGTTTTCTAATAAATTAATATTAATGTACAAACTCTCTCAATTAGTTTGGTACTATTACCCTATTTTCTTAAATAAGACAAATCTTTTATCTTATAAGCCTTTGCTCATTTCGTTCTCAGCATCAATTGTCCTAACCTCAAGGGCTAAAATAATCTATTTTACTTACTATACAATTTATTAACTATGTAACAACTAATATCTAACCTGTCTTTCACCCAAACCTAGGACATTTTACATCCTTCTGCTTATACACAAGGAGACCAGACTCCAGAGCAGCAGAGAGAATGCTGAGTGTCTTGCTGCATAGGTGCATAAGATACTGAATTGCTTGCAGGCATTTTTTTGGAGAAATGCATGAACAAATGACATTCCAGGAAAACAGTAGAGAAGGACTTTGGAATGGCAGACATGCATGGGAAGCTGACACCACTGTGTCTTTGAATTGAATTGAAATTTTAGAGACTCCTAAGAATCGCCTTATTTAAGTGAGATAGTTATTTTTTTTTCTCTCTCCTGGTTTGAGTTTTGATCTTATCTCACTCCCAGTTAAAGAGCTCATTTACTCTTATACATTCTTTGATGTTTTTTAATCTGGACAACTTTTCTGAAGTCTGCTCTTTCACTTCAATAAATAGATTTACTTACCACATGATATTTGTAATTGTGTTTGTGTGTGTGACTAAAGTTAGGTGGGAAGGGGCTTAGCTCACAAGAATAAGTACAGGACTACCCTATAACTTAAGAGCAGTCAGAGGTAATTAAGAGGCTTTTGTTTTAAACTTATTATCTTCTGGGCTATAAGCATATGTGGGGAAGAGTTAGATAATATTCTACATAATGCCTTCCTCAGAGACTAAGAGAACCCAGTCTTTAAAAATTTTTTTTTCAATTTATTCATTTTTAGTTTTCAACATTCATTTCCACAAGATTTTGAGTCACAACGTTTTCTCCACATCTTTCCTCTACCCCCACCCCAAGATAGCAAGCCTACTGAATACTCTTTCCCCCAATCTGTTCTCTCTTATATCCTCCCTCATCCTCCCCCCTATCTTTCTAGTAGGGCAAGATGGATTTCTATACCGCAGTGCATGTATATCTTATTTCCCAGTGGCATGTAAAAAAAAGCAATAAAAAAACCATTTGTTTTTAAAACTTTGAGTTCCAGATTTTTTCCCTTCTGCCCTCCTCACCCACCCCCATCGGGAAGATAAGCAATTCAATATAGGTTGTATACATGTAGTTATGCAAAACATTTTCATAGTAGTTATATTGTGAAAGACTAACTATAATTCCCCCATCCTATCATACCTCCCATCTATTCTATTTTCTCCTTTGACTCTATCCCTTTTCAAAAGTGTTTACTTCTACCTACCCACGCCTCCGATCTCCCCTCCCTTCTATCATACCCCCTTTTATCCCCTTTCCCCCTCTTTTCCTGTTGTAAGTTATTCCCTCCTTAAGCCAAATTCAATGAGAGTAAGGTTGACTCATTCCCTTTTACCTTCCTGCTCTTCCCTTCCATTGTAAGTTTTTCTTGCCTCTTTTATATGAAATAATTTACCCTAATCTATCTTTCCCTTTCTCCTTCTCCCAAAATATTCCTCTCTCACCTCTTAATTTTATTTTTTTAGATATCATCCCTTCATATTCAACTCATCCTGTGCCCTCTGTCCATGTATTTACACATTGACACATATATTTATACACACGTACACCCTCCTATATACATACATATATGTGTAGTATACATATATACATACATATTCCCTTCAACTCTCCTCATACTAAGAAAAGTCTTATGAGTTACAATTATTATTTTTCCATGTAGAAATGTAAATGGTTCAACTTTAATAAGTTCTTTATGACTTTTTTTCCTGTTTACCTTCTCATGTTTCTCTTGCTTCTTGTATTTGAAAGTCAAATTCTCTGTTCGGCTCTGGTTTTTTCATCAAGAATGCTTGAAAATCCTCTGTTTCATTGAATGACCATATTTTCCCTGTAGCATTATGCTCAGTTTTTCTGGGTAGGTGATTCTTGGTTTTAATCCTAGCTCCTTTGACTTCCAGAATATCATATTCCACTCCCTTCAATCCCTTAATGTAGAACCTGCTAGGTCTTGTGTTATTCTCATTGTGTTACTACAATGTTCAAATTGTTTCTTCCTGACTGCTTGCAGTATTTTCTCCTTGACCTGGGAACTCTGGAATTTGGCTATAATATTCCTAGGAGTTTTCTTTTTGGGATCTTTTTCAAGAAGTGATTGGTAAATTCTTTCAATTTCTATTTTGCCCTCTGGTTCTAGAATATCAGGACAATTTTGCTTGATAATTTCTTCAAAGATGTTGTCTAGGCTCTTTTTCTGATTATGGCTTTCAGGTAGTCTGATAATTTTTAATGATATCTCCTGGATCTATTTTCTAGGTCACTTGTTTTTCCAGTGAGATATTTCACATTGCCTTCTATTTTTACATTTGTTTGGATATGTTTCATAGTATCTTGATTTATTATAAAGTCATTAGCTTCCATTTGCTCCAATCTAATTTTGAAGGAAATATTTTCTTCAGTGAGTTTTTGAAATTCCTTTTCCATCTGGCAAATTTGGCTTTTTAAGGTATGCTTCTCCTCATTGGTTTTTTTTTTTTTTGGCCTCTCTTGCCATTTGAGTCAGTCTACTTTTCATTTATTTATTTATTTATTTTTGCCTTTTGGAGGGCAATTGGGGTTAAGTGACTTGCCCAAGGTCACACAGCTAGTTTTTGTGTTAAGTGTCTGAGTTTGGATTTGAACTCAGGTCCTCCTGACTCTAGGGCCAGTGCTCTATTCACTGCACCACCTAGCTGCCCCAGTCTACTTTTTAAGGTGTTATTTTCTTCAGTATTTTTTGGGGTCTCCTTTAGCAGGCTGTTGACTTGCTTTTCATGATTTTCTAGCATTATTCTCATTTCTCTTCCCAATTTTCCTTCCACTCCTCTTACTTGACTTTCAAAATCCTTCTTGAGTTCCTCCATGCCCTGTAACCAGTTCATTTTTTTCTTAGAAACTTTTGATACAGGAGTTCTGACTTCATTGTCTTCATCCTATTCCATGTTTTGATCCTTTTTGTCCTCAAAAAAGAATTTCTATGGTCTGTACTTCCTCTGCTTGCTCATATTGCCAGCCAATTACTTGACTTTTGAGCTCTTTGCCACAGTAGCACTCTACTTTAAGATCGCAGAGAGCTGTGTCCCAAATTGCTGGGGTTTTTGCAGCTACTGGAGCTATTAGGAGGGCACCTTTTCTGCAGCCCCCACAATCTCTGGCTCACTGGCCACACAACCCAGGACTACCCCCCAAGGTAGCGATCCAGATCCAAGAAGGTTAAAGCAAGAGCAATTACCCTCTGAATGGTCACCTGGTCCCCCTATGTTCTGCAGGGCAGGAGCTCTGGCAGCAGCCATGGATCCTCCCCTGCTTGTTGCCCCGGGGACAGGGGCCAGACTGTGCTCTTCTCCACCTATTTCTGACAGAGTTCCACACTGACCTTTTACTTTCTTTTTGGCATTTGTGGGTTGGGAAGTTTGGAAACCACCACAGCTGCTGGTGATTCACTCTCCTGAAGTCTGCTCTGGCCGCCACTGGTTGGGGCCACCTTGGGGCCTGAACTGTGCAGCTCACACGGGACCGCATTTGGCTCCCAGCTCCCTGCTATAGACCCTTCCTGTTGGCCTGCCAGGCTGCCTTCAGTGAGAGATTTGTTTCTCTCTCTCACTTTGTGGGTTCTGTAGCTCTAAAATTTGTTTAGAACCATTTTTTTACATGTATTGGAGGTGGTGGGAGCCAGAACCATGTGGAGGTCCCGTTTCTACTCCGCCATCTTGGCTCCACCCCAAGAACCCGGTCTTGACAGTGGTCCTGTTACTTGTTTGCCACCTCAAGTCTCACCTAGTATGCAGATGATATAGGAATAGGCCTTGGCTTTATATTTCTCTGTAGAAGAGTATTAAACCTTAACTTATATGGATCTATGGTATCCATGAGCTGTTTCTATATATTTAAATACTGCACATACACATATTCATACATAAACACATATTACATATTTAAATATTTTAACCACATATTTCTATTAAAAAAATCACAGCCAGAGTTACCTCTAGTCATCAATTGTGACTGCTGACTTAAATGAAGTATCTATAAAGCTCTCAACATTGCCTGGTGCCTAGTAGGTAAATACTTGCTTTTGTCCTTCCTTCTTTCTTCTCAACTCTGGAAATACAGTCCCATCATTCAGCTTTCTCAAGGTAACAGTTAGTGTTCCTCAATAATTTTCTTTAGTAAACCTCCACAAGACAAAAGTTAAACTTAATCTTTTTAGTTTCTTAGAGAAAAAAATTCTTTATCTCTGTATGATCCAATTCTTTCTCTAGCTATAAGCTTTCCACATTGCAGTAACATTGCCACAATTTTGAGTTTCTATCCCTCTTAAAGACTGATTAAGTGGGGCAGCTAGGTGGCACAGTGAATAGAGCACTGGCCCTGGAGTCAGGAGGACCTGAATTCAAATTCGGCCTCAGACACTTAACACTTACTAGCCGTGTGACCTTGGGCACTTAACCCCCATTGCCCTTCCCCCCCAAAAAGCAAACAAAAACCAAAGACTGATGAGGCAGAGCCAAGGGACTACCCTATATTTCCAGTAAGGCTGTGTGTTTGCTTTAGTTTTCACAAATATGTTGGAGGTGGGCGCAGGAATCATATTTTCACCCAATTTGCCTCAGGTTCTTATGTAATGAGGTGATGGGCTGTAGGGTTTTAGATGGAAATCCATTATTTGCCTAGAATTCTAGCTCATCAAGATTTGGTTATATGGACCCATCTTCTTTATGTATATTCCTTGTTTGGTATAGGCTAGAACAGTAATATCAGTAAGCATTACCTCCATCCTGATTTTATCCAGTAGCAGAGTCTCTATCCTGTGCTTAAGAATTTGTGGATCTCTTAGCATGATTTGATCTTGATATATTCTCCAGCAGCTAACCTGCACCTACATGGCAAAATCCATAAAGTTCCCTTTCAATGATAATTTTTAATACCAATGGGTATATCTTGAATTACAATGAAAAGTCATTCAGTCATCAGTCATTCTTCATCTTAGAAAACATGGCAAGTCCTTTCTGACTGTGAAGTTCGGTTCCAGCTATATAAATGCCAGCTATTAATATTGTCACTTTAAACATCACTGTATCATAGGTCTAAGGGTAGAAATCACCTTTAGGTTATTAATTCCATTTAGTCCAATCCTTCATTTTACAGGCAAGGAAACCAAGGTAACATTGAAAGCCTTATAAATTTTGGATTTATGGATCATAGGATTATAGCTTTAGAAGTGAAAGGAAATTTAAGAATCATCAGGCCCATTTCCCTTATTTTATAGTTGAGGAAACCGAGGCCCATGGCAGTGAAGTCACTTGTCTAAGTTTATACAAGTAGAAAGTGTCTAAGATTCTAAACCTATATCTTCTGACTTGAAATCTATTGATCTTTCCAGTGAATCATACTACCTCTAGCTGTCTAGACCAAGGGACACAGGCTTCATTTTCCTATGCACTGTCCATGGGACCTTGGGCAGATTACTTTGTGCCTATGGGCCTGGATTTCTTCAACTATAAAATGAGGGGGCTCGAAAGATAATCTTTAAGCTGTCTTTTAGCTTAAAGCTAGTACCTAGTCTATGATAACACTCACCTCTGCAGCAGTCCTGGAGAAACAAGGAAAGGGCACAGGACTGGGTATCAAGAGGCCTAGAATTAGTTCTGGAGCAGCCACAAACTGAAGGTGAGACCTTGTAAAGGATGCAGGATACACCATCTACAGGTGGTGACTTTTGTCAGGTGTCAATCTATCAATCACTCAACAAATATTTATTAAGCTCCTACTGTGTGTCAGACACTGTTAAGAGCTGGGGAAAGAAAAAGAGACAAAATATAGTCTCTGTCTTCAAGGAGTGACTATTTTACAGGGTTGTGGCAGTGATAATGTGATGAGTCACTTTGAGAAATTAAAACCACCATACAAAGAGCAGATATATGTTAGTGATGTAGAATGAGTAAAAATAATCTTCAGGCAATTTGGATCTTTAAAAAAAAAATCTGATTACTCTTGTTGAATCTCTCTCTCTCTTTCTCCCTCCCTCCCCCTCTCTTCCTTCCTCTCTACCTCCCTCCCTCCCTCCCTCCCTTCCTTCCTT